>NW_019248173.1:32480-32690 GCF_002742605.1 Olea europaea var. sylvestris | reverse complement strand
ATTTCAATATTCGTCAAAGTCGACTAGAAATCATTTCACTTGAAATCTTTCATTTCATTTGGGCCCTTGACCCACCTACTATGCACCGGATAGAGCTCTGCATAATATCAATATCAATAATCAAATGGCCAGTATGAAATCGACACTGACAAGTGGACCATCCTCTCGTGACCACTAGAGGCCCATCCCCTGACTACCCCTATGATCACC
>NW_019248173.1:0-30867 GCF_002742605.1 Olea europaea var. sylvestris | reverse complement strand
CCTAGCATGAGCTGTCCAAGTAGGAGGTGGCTTCTTGCAGCCAGCTTTGACTTCTCCCTTGCACCACATGGAGCCATATGTGACTTATAAGAGTTATAAATATCTTGTGTAAAGTTCTAAGGACTTATAGGACGTGTTGGAGGCTTAAGGTTGAAGGAATTGAGTACTAAAATGACAAACATCCCAAGCGCGAGGTGTTCAAGCATGAGGTGGTCACTTGTAGCAAAATCTGATTTTATATCTATCTTTGCAGGCACAAACCAAGTATCCTCGGCTTATTTTTGACATGTTTGCAATCCATTTTGCTTGTCCTAAGATCCCAAAGTATTTCATAGAACTAATTCCTCAACCGTTCATTTAATTTCTTACCCGATTCTCAACCGATTTCAACAATTCGCACCTCAATATTTATAATGTCATATAAGACATATTATTACGTTGTGATAATGTCACTTCGTCCCTCATGTCCCAAATATGTGAATTACCTATCTAGGGTTTAAGGTGACCTCGATTAGCCGAATGGAAAGCTTGAACCTTCGTTGATACAAATTTTCGGCCTTTCAAATATTACATTACTTACCAAGCCAATCTCCAACATTTAATTAATCTAACTTTCTATCATAGCTCAATATAAAATTCACCACCTAAATCGAAGAGTCGAAGGTTATCATCATGTAAAGATTTTAAAGCCTTGATGATCAAATGCATCATTTTAAGAGAAGGCAATCAGAAAATTGATACAAATGACAATGTAATTAGCATGAAATGCATGAACCATATTGGCCAAATGTAGAACGTGAAGTTCGGGGTATTACATCCTTCCCTCCTTATAAGAATTTCGTCCTCGAAATTTGCTTACCAAAAAGTTCAGGATATTTAATCCGTATTTCGTCTTCTCTTTCCCAAGTGGCCTCTTCTGTTGACTGATTCCGCCACAATATATTAACCAATGGAATTTTCTTGCTTCTCAGTTGCTTTATTTCTTGTTGAAGGATCTCTATCGGCTTTTCTTCGTAAGTCAAATCTGGTTTTATTTCCATCGGTTCATTCCTCAATACATGAGAAGGATTTCTAATATATTTTCTTAGCATGGATATATGAAACACATTATGTACTTGAGACATCGATGAAGGAAGGTCAAGTTTGTAGGCAACATTCCCGATTCTCTCAATAATAGTAAATGGACCAATATATCTCGGGCTTAGTTTTCCCTTCTTTCCAAACCGCATCACTCCTTTCATTGATGCTATCTTTAAAAATACTTGATCTCCCACAGTAAATTCTAATATTCTTCTTCTTTGATCTGCATAACTTTTTTGTCGATTTTGAGCGGTTTGCATCCGTTGACGTATTTGTGTCACAACCTCAACCATTTCACGTACCAGATCTGGACCTAATAGTTTCCTTTCTCCAACCTCATCCCAATAAACTGGAGATCTACATTTTCTACCGTATAATGCTTCATAAGGAGCCATACCAATTGTAGCCTGATAACTATTGTTGTATGCAAATTCTACCAAAGATAAAAATTTACTCCACTGGCCTTGGAAGTCCAATACACAAGCCCTTAGCATATCTTCCAATATTTGTATGGTTCTTTCTGATTGCCCATCAGTTTGAGGACGATAAGCTGTGCTAAAAGATAATTGTGTTCCCAAAGCCTTATGTAAGCTTCTCCAGAAGAGATATAAAAACTTAGAATCCCTGTCTTAGACAATAGATAGTGGTACTCCATGAAGTCTGACTATTTCTTGTACATAAAGTTGAGCATATCGGTCCATGGAGTAAGTGGAACAAACTAGAATGAAATGGGCTAATTTTGTTAACCTATCCACAATAACCCAAATACTATCATATCCTTTAGTCGTTTTTGGTAATTTCACCACAAAGTCCATTGTGATTCTTTCCCATTTCCATTCCGGGATAGGTAATGGTTGTAATATTCCTGCTGGCCTTTGATGTTCTGCTTTTATCTATTGACAAGTTAAACATTGTCCCACGTATTCGGCTATCTCACTTTTCATGTTCGGCCACCAATAGTGCAACTTCAAATCTCTATACATTTTAGTAGCTCCAGGATGAACAGAATAGGGTGTCATATGAGCTTCAGATAAAATATCACCTCAGATATTTTCTGTATTAGGTACATATAATCGTCCTCTAAACCGCAAGATATCATCTGCTGATATATGAAAATCTGAAGCTTTTCCATCATGTATATCATTCTTTATTTTGGAATAATAATCATCTTCCTACTGCCCTTGTTGAATTCTGTTCAGCAAAGTTGGCTGAAGTGTCAACGCAGCAAGTTTAGCCTCTATAGATCCTTGTGACATAACTTCAATACCCATTTTCTGTAAATCTATCAATTCTGATTTTTGAGTTACAATCATATTCAAAACACTGGATGTCGACTTCCTACTCAATGCATCAGCTACAACATTAGCTTTACTTTTCTTCAATTCCTGAAAACTTTGCTCACAAGCATCTGTCCATTCAAACTTAGTACTCTTTCTGGTTAATTTCGTTAAAGAAGAAGCTATTTTGGAAAATCCTTCCACAAATCTACGATAATATCCAGCTAAACCCATAAAACTTCTGACCTCTGAAGGATTTGTAGGTTGTGGCCAATTATTAATAGCCTCTACTTTACTTGGATCTACCGATATACCCTCACCCGATACTACATGTCCCAAAAATACAACTCTATCTAACCAAAATTCACATTTCTTAAACTTAGAATATAACTGCTTGTCCTTTAAGACCTGCAATTGCATATAACTAGTCTTTCAAAACCTGATGGACAATTCTCAAGTGTTTACCATGTTCTTCTTTAGTACAAGAATAAATAAGGATATCATTAATAAATACAATTACAAACTTATCGAGAAAGTCTCCAAATACCCTATTCATCAGATCCATAAAAGCTGCTGGGGCATTTGTTAACCCAAATGGCATTACCAAAAACTCATAATGACCATATCTCGTACTAAATGCTGTCTTAGAAATGTCATCTCCCTTTATTTGAAGTTGATGGTATCCAGATCGCAAATCAATCTTCGAAAATACAGATGCACCCTGAAGTTGATCAAACAAATCATCAATTCTCGGTAATGGGTATTTATTTTTAATTGTCACCTTATTCAACTCTCGATAATTGATGCACAGCCTCATAGTACCGTCCTTTTTACGAACAAACAATACTGGTGCACCCCATGGTGAAAAGCTAGGCCTAATAAAACCTTTATCCAACAACTCTTGTAATTGTAACTTCAACTCTTTCAATTTAGTTGGGGCCATTCTATAAGGAGTCTTGGAAATTGGAAATGTTCTTGGGATTAAATCAATTACAAACTCTATCTCACGATTTGGTGGTAACCCAGGTAAATCATCAGGAAATACCTCTGGAAATTCTTGTGCGACCGTTTTGGATTGAACTCACCACTTCATCGTGACGTATGAGGGATTTCGGCCATTTTTTGAAAGAATGAGCACTTGCATATTTTGAACGCTTGGATTGTCGGCGTACGAAGAATTGAGCGTAACTTTTGCACACGTTGTCCGTTTTGGGCCCATAAGTACTTTTTGGAAATGTAGCGACCGATTTGGATTGAACTCACCACTTCGTCGTGGCGTACGAGTAGTTTTGGCCATTTTTCGAAGGAATGGGCACTTGTATATTTAGAACGCTTGGATTGTCGGCGTACGAAGAATTAAGCGTAACTTTTGCACACGTGTCCGTTTTAGGCCGATAAGTACTTTTTGGAAATGTAGCGATCATTTTGGATTGAACTCAAAACTTCATCGTGACGTACGAGGGATTTTGGCCATTTTTTGAAAGAATGAGCACTTGCATATTTAGAACGCTTGGAGAGTCGACGGACGAAGAATTGTGCGTAACTTTTACACACGGTGTCCGTTTTGAGCCCACAAGGAATTTTTGGAAATGTAGTGACCTTTTTGGATTGAACTCACCATTTCGTCGTGACGTATGAGGGATTTCGGCCATTTTTCGAAAGAATGAGCACTTGCATATTCGGAATGCTTGGATTGTCGCAGTACGAGGAATTGAGCGTAACTTTTGCAAACGGTGTCCGTTTTGGGCCCATAAGTACTTTTTGGAAATGTAGCGACCGTTTTGGATTGAACTCACCACTTCATCGTGACGTATGAGGGGTTTTGGCCATTTTTCTAGAGAATGAGCGCTTGCATGTTTAGAACGCTTGGTGAGTCGGCGGACGAAGAATTGAGCTTAACTTTTGCACACGGTGTCCGTTTTGGGCCCTTAAGAACTTTTTGGAAATGTAGCGACCGTTTTGGACTGAACTCCCCTCTTCATCGTGACGTACGAGGTATTTTGGTGATTTTTCGAAAGAATGAGCACTTGCATATTTAGAATGCTTGGAGAGTCGGCGTACGAAGAATTGAGCGTAACTTTTGCACACGGTATCCGTTTTGGGCCCATAAGAACTTTTTGGAAATGTAGCGACCATTTTGGATTGAACTCACCACTTTGTCGTGACGTACGAGGGGTTTTTGCCATTTTTGGAAAGAATGAGCGCTTGTATATTTAGAACGCTTGGAGAGTCGACGGACGAAGAATTGAGAGTAACTTTTGTACACGGTGTCCGTTTTGGGCCCATAAGTACTTTTTGGAAATGTAGCGACCGTTTTGGATTGAACACACAACTTTATCGATACGCACCACGGATTTTGGCCGTTTTTCGAAAGAATGAGCACTTGCATATTTAGAATGCTTGGAGAGTCGGCGGACGAAGAATTGAGCGTAACTTTTGCACTCGGTTTCCGTTTGGCCCCAAAAGAACTTTTTGGAAATGTAGCGACCATTTGGGAATGAACTCACAACTTCATCGTGACGCACGAGGGATTTTCGCAATTTTTTGAAAGAATGAGCACTTGTATATTTAGAACGCTTGGAGAGTCAGTGGACAAAGAATAGAGCGTAACTTTTGCAAACGGCGTCCGTTTTGGGCCCATAAGTACTTTTTGGAAATGTAGCGACCATTTTGGATTGAACTCACCACTTTGTTGTGACGTATGAGGGATTTCGGCCATTTCTCGAAAGTAAGAGCACTGGCATATTTGGAATGCTTGGATTGTCGGAGTACGAAGAATTGAGCGTAACTTTTGCACACGGTGTCCGTTTTAGGCCCATAAGTACTTTTTGGAAATGGAGCAACCGTTTTGGATTGAACTCACCACTTCATTGTAACGTACGAGGGATTTTGGCGATTTTTTGAAAGAATGAGTACTTGCATATTTAGAACGCTTGGAGTGTCGGCGGACGAAGAATTGAGCGTAACTTTTGCACACGGTGTCCGTTTTGGGCCCATAAGTACTTTTTGGAAATGTAGCGACCGTTTTGGATTGAACTCACCACTTTGTCATGACGTATGAGGGATTTCGGCCATTTTTCGAAAGAATGAGCACTTGCATATTTGGAACGCTTGGATTGTCGGAGTACGAAGAATTGAGCGTAACTTTTGCCCACGGTGTCCGTTTTGGGCCCATAAATACTTTTTGGAAATGTAGCGATCATTTTGGATTGAACTCACCACTTCATCGTGACGTATGAGATATTTTGACCATTTTTTGAAAGAATGAGCACTTGCATATTTGGAACGCTTTGATTGCCAGCGTACGAAGAATTGAGCGTAACTTTTGCACGCAGTGTTCGTTTTGGGCCAATAACTACTTTTTGGAAATGTAGCGACCGTTTTGGATTGAACTCACCACTTTGTTGTGACGTATGAGGGATTTTGGCCATTTCTCGAAAGTAAGAGCACTTGCATATTTGGAACGCTTGGATTGTCGAAGTACGAAGAATTGAGCGTAACTTTTGCACACGGTGTCCGTTTTGGGCCCATAAGTACTATTTGGAAATGTAGCGACCGTTTTGGATTGAACTCACCATTTCGTCGTGACGTATGAGGGATTTCGGCCGTTTTTCAAAAGAATGAGCACTTGCATATTTGGAACGGTTGGATTGTTGCCGTACAAAGAATTGAGCGTAACTTTTGCAAACGGCGGCCGTTTTGGGCCCATAAGTACTTTTTGGAAATGTAGCGATCGTTTTGGATTGAACTCACCACTTCCTCGTGACATATGAGGGATTTTAGCCATTTTTCAAAAGAATGAGCACTTGCATATTTGGATCGCTTGGATTGTCGGCGTAAGAAGAATTGAGTGTAACTTATGCACACGTGTCCGTTTTTGGCCGATAAGTACTTTTTGGAAATGTAGCGATCGTTTTGGATTGAACTCAAAACTTCATCGTGACGTATGAGGGATTTTGGCCATTTTTGGAAAGAATGTGCACTTGCATATTTAGAATGCTTGGAGAGTCGACGGACGAAGAATTGAGCGTAACTTTTGCACACGGTGTCCGTTTTGAGCCCACAAGAACTTTTTGAAAATGTAGCGACCATTTCGGATTGAACTCACCATTTCATCGTGACGTATGTGGGATTACGGCCATTTTTCGAAAGAATGAGCACTTGCATATTTGCAACGCATGGATTGTCGCAGTATGAAGAATTGAGCGTAACTTTTACAAACGGTGTCCGTTTCGGGCCCATAAGTACTTTTTGGAAATGTAGCGACCGTTTTGGATTGAGCTCACCACTTCATCGTGATGTACGAGGGATTTTAGCCATTTTTCGAAAGAATGAGCGCTTGTATGTTTTGAACGCTTGGAGAGTCGGCGGACGAAGAATTGAGCGTAACTTTTGAACACGGTGTCCGTTTTGGGCCCATAAGAACTTTTTTGGAATTGTAGCGACTGATTTGGGCTGAACTCACCACTTCATCGTGATGTACGAGGGATATTGGTGATTTTTCGAAAGAATGAGCGCTTGCATATTTAGAACGCTTGGAGAGTCGGCGTACGAAGAATTGAGCGTAACTTTTGCACACGGTGTCCGTTTTGGGCCCATAAGAACTTTTTGGAAATGTAGCGACCGTTTTGGATTGAACTCACCGCTTCTCGTGACGTATGAGGGATTTCGGCCATTTTTCAAAAGAATGAGCACTTGCATATTTGGAACGCTTCGATTGTCGCCGTACGAAAAATTGAGCGTAACTTTTGCAAACGACGTCCGTTTTGGGCCCATAAGTACTTTTTGGAAATGTAGCGACCGTTTTGGATTGAACTCACCACTTCCTCGAGACGTACGAGTGATTTTTGCCATTTTTTGAAGGAATGAGCGCTTCTATATTTAGAACGCTTGGTGAGTCGACGTACGAATAATTGAGCATAACTTTTGCACACGGTGTCCATTTTCGGCCCATAAGAACTTTTTGGAAATGTAGCGACAATTTTAGATTGAACTCACCACTTTGTTGTAAAGTATGAGAGATTTTAGCCATTTTTCGAAAGAATGAGTACTTGCATATTTTGAACGCTTGGATTGTCGGTGTATGAAGAATTGAGCGTATCTTTTGCCCATGTGTCCGTTTTGGGCCCATAAGTACTTTTTCGAAATGTAGCGACCGTTTTGGATTGAACTCACCACTTCGTCATGACGTACGAGGGATATTGGTGATTTTTCGAAAGAATGAGCGCTTGCATATTTAGAACGCTTGGAGAGTCGGCGTACGAAGAATTGAGCGTAACTTTTGCACACAGTGTCCGTTTTGGGCCCATAAGTACTTTTTGGAAATGTAGCGATCGTTTTGGATTGAACTCACCACTTCGTCGTGACGTATGAGGGATTTTGGCCATTTTTCGAAAGAATGAGCACTTGAATATTTGGAATGCTTCGATTGTCGGCGTACGAAGAATTGAGCGTAACTTTTGCACACGTGTCCGTTTTGGGCCCATAAGTACTTTTTGGAAATGTAACGACCGTTTTGGATTGAACACACTACTTCGTCGTGACGTACGAGTGATTTTGGCCATTTTTCGATGGAATGAGCGCTTGTATATTTAGAACGCTTGGGGAGTCGGGGGACGAAGAATTGAGCGTAACTTTTGTACACGGTGTCCGTTTTGGGCCCATAAGAACTTTTTGGAAATGTGGCGACCGTTTTGGATTGAACTCACCACTTCGTCATGACGTATGAGGGATTTTGGCCATTTTTCAAAAGAATGAGCACTTGCATATTTGGAACGCTTGGATTGTCGGCGTACGAAGAATTGAGCGTAACTTTTGCACTCGTGTTCGTTTTGGGCCCATAAGTACTTTTTGGAATTGTAGTGATCGTTTTGGATTGAACACATAACTTCATCGTGACGTACGAGGGATTTTGGCCATTTTTAAAAAAAACGAGCACTTGCATATTTAGAACGCTTGGAGAGTCGACGGACGAAGAATTGAGCCTAACTTTAGCACACGGTGTCCGTTCTAGGCCCATAAGAACTTTTTGGAAATGTAGCGACCGTTTTGGATTGAACTCACCATTTCATCGTGACGTATGAGGGATTTCGGCCATTTTTCGAAAGAATGAGCACTTGCATATTTGGAACGGTTGGATTGTTGCCGTACGAAGAATTGAGCGTAACCTTTGCAAACGGCGTCCGTTTTGGGCCCATAAGTACTTTTGGAAATGTAGCGACCGTTTTGGATTGAACTCACCACTTCGTCGTGACGTACGAGGGATTTTGGCCATTTTTTGAAAGAATGATCGCTTGTATATTTAGAATGCTTGGAGAGTCGACGGACGAAGAATTGAGCGTAACTTTTTCAAACGGCGTCCGTTTTGGGCCCATAAGTACTTTGTGAAAATGTTGCGACCATTTTGGATTGAACTCACCACTTCATCCTGAAGTACGAGGGATTTTGGCCATTTTTCGAAAGAATGGTCGCCTGTATATTTAGAACGCTTGGAAAGTCGGCGGACGAAGAATTGAGCGTAACTTCTGCACATGGTGTCCATTTCGGGCCCATAAGAACTTTTTGGAAATGTAGCGACCGTTTTGGATTGAACACACCACTTCGTCATGACGTACGAGGGATTTCGGCAATTTTTCGAAAGAATGAGCACTTGCATATTTAGAAGGCTTGGAGAGTCGGCGTACGAAGAATTGAGCGTAACTTTTGCACACGGTGTCCATTTTGGGCCCATAAGAACTTTTTGGAAATGTAGCGACCGTTTTGGATTGAACTCACCACTTCGTTGTGAGGTATGAGGGATTTCGGCCATTTTTCGAAAGAATGAGCACTTGCATATTTGGATTGCTTGGATTGTCGGCGTACGAAGAATTGAGCGTAACGTTTGCACACGTTGTCCGTTTTGGGCCCATATGTACTTTTTGGAAATGTAGTGACCGTTTTAGATTGAACACACTACTTCCTCGTGATGTACGAGTGATTTTGGCCATTTTTCGAAGGAATGAGTGCTTCTATATTTAGAACACTTGGTGAGTCGGCGGACGAATAATTGAGCGTAACTTTTGCACACGGTGTCCGTTTTGGGCCCATAAGAACTTTTTGGAAATGTAGCGACCGTTTTGGATTGAACTCACCACTTCGTCGTGACATACGAGTGATTTTGGCCATTTTTGGAAGGAATGAGCCCTTGTATATTTAGAACGCTTGGAGAGTCGGCGGACAAAGAATTGAGCGTAACTTTTGCACACGGTGTCCGTTTTGGGCCCATAAGAACATTTTGGAAATGTAGCGACCGTTTTGGATTGAAGTCACCACTTCGTCGTGACGTATGAGGGATTTTGACCATTTTTTGAAAGAATGAGCAATTGCATATTTCGAACGTTTGGATTGTCGGTGTACGAAGAATTGAGCGTAACTTTTGCCCATGTGTCCGTTTTGGGCCCATAAGTACTTTTTCGAAATGTAGCGACCGTTTTGAATTGAACTCACCACTTCATCGTGACGTACGAGGGATTTTGGTGATTTTTCGAAAGAATGAGCACTTGCATAATTAGAATGCTTGGAGTGTCAGCGGACGAAGAATTGAGCGTAACTTTTGTACACGATGTCCGTTTTAGGCCCATAAGTACTTTTTGAAAATGCAGCGACCGTTTTGGATTGAACTCACCACTTCATAGTGACGTATGAGGGATTTTGGCCATCTTTCGAAAGAATGAGCACTTGTATATTTGGAATGCTTGAATTGTCGGCGTACGAAGTATTGAGCATAACTTTTGCACACGGTGTCCGTTTTGGCCCCATAAGAACTTTTCGGAAATGTAGCGACCATTTTGGATTGAACTCACCACTTCGTCGTGACGTACGAGGGATTTTGGCCGTTTTTTGAAAGAATGAGCACTTGCATATTTGGAACGCTTGAATTGTCTGCGTACGAAGTATTGAGCGTAACTTTTGCACACGGTGTCTATTTTGGGCCCATAAGTACTTTTTGGAAATGTAGCGACCGTTTCGGATTGAACTCACCACTTCGTCTTGACGTACGTGGGATTTTGGCCATCTTTTGAAAGAATGAGTACATGCATATTTGGAATGCTTGGATTGTCGGCGTACGAAGAATTGAGCGTAACTTTTGCACACGGCGTCCGTTTTGGGTCCATAAGAACTTTTTGGAAATGTAGCGACCATTTTGGATTGAACTCACAACTTCGTCGTGTCGTACGAGAGATTTCGGCCATTTTTCGAAAGAATGAGCACTTGCATATTTGGAACGCTTGGATTGTCGGCGTATGAAGAATTGAGCGTAACTTTTGCACACGGTATCCATTTTGGGCCCATAAGTACTTTCTGGAAATGTAGCGAACGTTTTGGATTGAACTCACCACTTCGTCGTGACGTACTAAGGATTTTGGCCATTTTTCAACAGAATGATCACTTGCATATTTGGAACGCTTCGATTGTCGGCGTACGAAGAATTGAGTGTAACTTTTGCACACGGCTTCTGTTTTGGGCCCATAAGTACTTTTTCGAAATGTAGCGACCGTTTTGGATTGAACTCACCACTTCGCCATGACGTATGACGGATTTTCGCCATTTTTCGAAAGAATGAGCACTTGCATATTTGGAACGCTTGGATTGTCAGCGTACGAAGTATTGAGCCTAACTTTTGCACAAGGTGTCCGTTTTGGCCCCATAAGAACTTTTTGGAAATGTAGCGACCGTTTTGGATAGTACTCACCACTTCATCGTGACGTACGAGGAATTTCGACCATTTTTCAAAACAATGAGCACTTACACATTTGGAACGCTTGGATTGTCGGCGTACGAAGAATTGAGCTTAACTTTTGTACAGGCGTCTGTTTTGGGCCCATAAGTACTTTTTGGAAATGTAGCGACCGTTTTCGATTCAACTCACCACTTCGTCATGATGTACGACGAATTTCGGCCATTTTTCGAAAGAATGAGAACTTGCATATTTGGAACGCTTGGATTGTCGACGTACAAAGAATTGAGCGTAACTTTTGCACGCAGTGTCATTTTTGGGCCCATAAGAACTTTTTGGAAATGTAGCGACCGTTTTGGATTGAACTCACCACTTCATCGTGACGTACTAGAGATTTCGGCCATTTTTCGAATGAATGAGCACTTGCATATTTAGAATGCTTGGATTGTTGGCGTACGAAGAATTGAGCGTAACTTTTGCACACGATATCCATTTTGGGCCCATAAGTAGTTTTGGAAATGTAGTGACCGTTTTGGATTGAACTCACCACTTCGTCGTGACGTACGAGGGATTTTGGTCATTTTTCAAAAGAATGAGCGCTTGTATATTTTAAACGCTTGGAGAGTCGGCGGACGAAGAATTGAGCGTAACTTTTGCAAACGGTATCCGTTTTGGGCCCATAAGAACTTCTCGGAAATGTAGTGACCTTTTTGGATTGAACTCACCACTTTGTCGTGATGTACGAGGGATTTCGACCATTTTCCGAAAGAATGAGCGCTTGCATATTTGGAACGCTTGGAGAGTCGACGGACGAAGAATTGAGCGTAAATTTTGCACACGATATCCGTTTTGGGCCCATAAGAGATTTTTGGAAATGTAGTGACCGTTTTGGATTGAACTCACCACTTCATCGTGACGTACGAGGGATTTCGGCCATTTTTGGAAAGAATGAGCACTTGCATATTTGGAATGCTTGGATTGTCGGGGTACAAAGAATTGAGCGTAACCTTTGCACACGGTGTCCGTTTTGGGCCCATAAGAAATTTTTGGAAATGTAGCGGCCATTTTTGATTGAACTCACCACTTCATCGTGACGTACGAGGGATTTTGACCATTTTTCGAAAGAATGAGCGCTTGCATATTTGGAACGCTTGGAGAGTCGGCGGACGAAGAATTGAGCGTAAATTTTGCACACGGTATCCGTTTTGGGCCCATAAGAGATTTTTGGAAATGTAGTGACCGTTTTGGATTGAACTCACCACTTCATCGTGACGTACGAGGGATTTCGACCATTTTTCGAAAGAATGAGCACTTGCATATTTGGAATGCTTGGATTGTCGGGGTACAAAGAATTGAGCGTAACCTTTGCACACGATGTCCGTTTTTGGCCCATAAGAAATTTTTGGAAATGTAGCGGCCATTTTTGATTGAACTCACCACTTCATCGTGACGTACGAGGGATTTCGGCCATTTTTCGAAAGAATGAGTACTTGCATTTTTGGAACGCTTGGATTGTCGGCGTACGAAAAATTGAGCGTAACTTTTGCACACGGTGTCCGTTTTGGGCCCATAAGAACTTTTTGGAAATGTACCGACCGTTTTGAATTGAACTCACCACTTCATCGTGACGTACGAGAGATTTCGACCATTTTTCGAAAGAATGAGCACTTACATATTTAGAATGCTTGGATTGTTGGCGTACGAAGAATTGAGCGTAACTTTTGTACACGGTATCCATTTTGGGTCCATAAGTAGTTTTGGAAATGTAGTGACCATTTTGGATTGAACTCACCACTTCGTCGTGACGTACGGGGGATTTTGGCCATTTTCCGAAAGAATGAGCGCTTGCATATTTAGAACGCTTGGAGAGTCGGCGGACGAAGAATTGAGCGTAACTTTTGCACACGGTATCCATTTTGGGCCCATAATAACTTTTTGGAAATGTAGTGACCATTTTGGATTGAACTCACCACTTCGTCGTGACGTACGAGGGATTTCGGCCATTTTCCAAAAGAATGAGCGCTTGCATATTTGGAACGCGTGGAGAGTCGGCGGACGAAGAATTGAGCGTAACTTTTGCACACGGTATCCGTTTTGGGCCCATAAGAAATTTTTGGAAATGTAGTGATCGTTTTGGATTGAACTCACCACTTCGTCATGACGCACGAGGGATTTCGGCCATTTTTCGAAAGAAAGAGCACTTGCATATTTGGAACGCTTGGGTTGTCGGGGTACGAAGAATTGAGCGCAACTTTTGCACACGGTGTCCGTTTTGGGCCCATAAGAAATTTTTGGAAAAGTAGCGGCCATTTTTTATAGAACTCAATACTTCATCGTGACATACGAGGGATTTCGGCCATTTTTCGAAAGAATGAGTACTTGCATTTTTGGAACGCTTGGATTGTCGGCGTACGAAGAATTGAGCGTAACTTTTGCACACGGTGTCCGTTTTGGGCCCATAAGAACTTTTTGGAAATGTACCGACCGTTTTGAATTGAACTCACCACTTCTTCGTGACGTACGAGAGATTTTGGCCATTTTTTGAAAGAATGAGCACTTGCATATTTGGAACGCTTGGATTGTCGGCGTACGAAGAATTGAGCGTAACTTTTGCACACGGTATCCGTTTTGGGCCCATAAGTACTTTTTGGAAATGTAGCGACCTTTTTGATTGAACTCACCACTTCGTCGTGACGTACGAGGGATTTTTACCATTTTTCGAAAGAATGATCGCTTGTATATTTAGAACGCTTGGAGAGTCGGCGGACGAAGAATTGAGCGTAACTTTTGCACAAGGTATCCGTTTTGGGCCCATAAGAACTTTTTGGAAATGTAGCGACCGTTTTGGATTGGACTCACCACTTCATCGTGACGTACGAGGTATTTTGGCAATTTTTCGAAAGAATGAGTGTTGGCATATTTAGAACACTTGGAGAGTCGGCGTACGAAGAATTGGGCGTAACATTTGCATACAGTGTCCGTTTTGGGCCCATAAGTACTTTTTAGAAATGTAGCGACCGTTTTGGATTGAACTCACCACTTCGTCGTGACGTAGGAGGGATTTCGGTCATTTTTCGAAAGAATGAGCACTTTCAAATTTGGAATGCTCGGATTGTCGGCGTTCGAAGAATTGTGCATAACTTTTGCAAACGGCGTCCATTTTGGGCCCATAAGTACTTTTTGGAAATGTAGCGACCGTTTTGGATTGAAATCAGGACTTCATCATGGCGTACGAGGGATTTAGGCCATTTTTCAAAAGAATGAGCACTTGCATATTTGGAACACTTGGAGAGTCGGCGTACGAAGAGCTGAGCGTAACTTTTGCACACGGTGTCCATTTTGGGCCCATAAGTACTTTTTGGAAATGTAGCGATCGTTTTGGATTGAACTCACTGCTTCGTCGTGATGTAAGAGGGATTTTGGCCATTTTTCGAAAGATTGAGCACTTGCATATTTGGAACGCTTGGATAGTCGGCGTACGAAGAAATGAGCGTAACTTTTGCACACGGTGTTCGTTTTGGGCACATAAGTTCTTTTTGGAAGTGCAACGAACGATTTGGATTGAACTCACAACTTCATCGTGATGTACGAGAGATTTTGGTGATTTTTCGAAAGAATGAGTACTTGCATATTTAGAACGCTTGGAGAGTCGACGGACGAAGAAATGAATGTAACTTTTGCACACGGTGTCCATTTTGGGCCCATAAGAACTTTTTTGAAATGTAGCGACCGTTTTGGATTGAACTCACCAATTCGTCGTGACGTATGAGGGATTTCGGCCATTTTTTGAAAGAATGAGCACTTGCCCATTTGGAAAGCTTTGATTGTCGGTGTACGAAGAAATGAGCATAACTTTTGCACACGGTGTCCGTTTTGGGCCCATAAGTAATTTTTGAAAATTTAACGACCGTTTTGGATTGATCTCAGCACTTCGTCGTGACGTAAGAGGGATTTTGGCCATTTTTTGAAAGAATGAGCACTTGCATATTTGGAGCACTTGGATTGTCCGCGTTCGATGAATTGAGCGTAACTTTTGAAAACGGCGTCCGTTTTGGGCCCATAAGCACTTTTCAGAAATGTAGCGATCGTTTTGTATTGAACTCACGTCTTCATCGTGACGTACGAGAGATTTCAGCGATTTTTTGAAAGAATGAGCACTTGCATATTTGGAACGCTTGGAGAGTTAGCGTACGAAGAATTGAGCGTAACTTTTGCACACGGTGTCCGTTTTAGGCCCATAAGTACTTTTTGGAAATGCAGCGACTGTTTTGGATTGAACTCACCACTTCGTCGTGACGTATGAGGGATATTGACCATTTTTTAAAAGAATGAGCACTTGCATATTTGGAACGCTTGGATAGTCGGCGTACGAAGAAATGAGCATAACTTTTGCACACGGTGTCCGTTTTGGGCCCATAAGTACGTTTTGGAAATGTAGCAACCGTTTTGGATTGAACTCATCACTTCGTCATGATGTACGAGGGATTTCAGCCATTTTTGGAAAGAATGAGCACTTTCGAATTTGGAATGCTCGGATTGTCGACGTTCGAAGAATTGTGCGTAACTTTTGCAAACGGCGTCCATTTTGGGCCAATAAGTACTTTTCGAAAATGTAGCGACCGTTTTGGATTGAAGTCAGGACTTCATCATGGCGTACGAGGGATTTAGGCCATTTTTCAAAAGAATGAGCACTTGCATATTTGGAACACTTGGAGAGTCGGTGTACGAAGAGCTGAGCGTAACTTTTGCACACGGTGTCCGTTTTGGGCCCATAAGTACTTTTCGGAAATGTAGCGACCGTTTTGGATTGAACTCACCGATTCGTCATGATGTAAGAGGGATTTTGGCCATTTTTCGAAAGAATGAGCACTTGCATATTTGGAACGTTTGGATAGTCGGCGTACGAAGAAATGAGACTAACTTTTGCACACGGTGTTCGTTTTAGGCCCATAAGTTCTTTTTGGAAATATAACGAACGATTTGGATTAAACTCACAACTTCATCGTGACGTACAAGAGATTTTGGCAATTTTTCGAAAGAATGAGCACTTGCATATTTAGATCGCTTGGAGAGTCGACGGATGAAGAAATGAGCGTAACTTTTGCACATGGTGTCCATTTTGGGCCCATAAGAACTTTTTTGAAATGTAGCGATCGTTTTGGATTGAACTCACCACTTCGTCATGACGTATGAGGGATTTTGGCCATTTTTCAAAAGAATGAGCACTTGCATATTTGGAATGCTTGGATTGTCGGCGTACGAAGAAATGAGCGTAACTTTTGCACACAGTGTCCGTTTTGGGCCCATAAGTAATTTTTGGAAGTTTAACGACCGTTTTGGATTGAACTCAGCACTCCATCATGACGTAAGAGGGATTTTGGCCATTTTTTGAAAGAATGAGCACTTGCATATTTGGAGCACTTGGATTGTCCGCGCTTGAAGAATTGAGCGTAACTTTTGAAAACGGTGTCCGTTTTGGGCCCATAAGCACTTTTCAGAAATGTAACAATCGTTTTGGATTGAACTCACGACTTCATCGTGACGTACGAGGGATTTCAATCATTTTTTGAAAGAATGAGCACTTGCATATTTGGAACGCTTGGAGAGTCAGCGTACGAAGAATTGAGCGTAACTTTTGCACACGGTGTCCGTTTTAGGCCCATAAGTACTTTTTGGAAATGCAGCGACTGTTTTGGATTGAACTCACCACTTCGTCGTGACGTATGAGGGATATTGACCATTTTTTAAAAGAATGAGCACTTGCATATTTGGAACGCTTGGATAGTCGGCGTACGAAGAAATGAGCATAACTTTTGTAAACGGTGTCCGTTTTGGGCCAATGAGTACTTTTTGGTAATGTAGCGACCATTTTGGATTGAACTCAGCACTTCGTCGTGACGTAAAAGGGATTTCGGCCATTTTCTGAAAGAATGAGAACTTGCATATTTGGAGCGCTCGGATTGTCTGTGTTCGAAGAATCGAGTGCAAGTTTTGAAAACGACGTTCGTTTTGGGCCCATAAGTACTTTTCAAAAATGTAGCGACCGTTTTGGATTGAACTCATGACTTCATTGTGACGTACGAGTGATTTCAGCCATTTTTAGAAAGAATGAGCACTTGCATATTTGGAATGCTTGGAGAGTCGGCGTACGAAGAATTGAGCGTAACTTTTGCACAGGATGTCCGTTTTGGGCCCATAAATACTTTTTGAAAATGCAGCGACCGTTTTGGATTGAACTCACCACTTCATCGTGACGTATGAGGGATTTTGGCCATTTTTCAAAAGAATGAGCACTTGCATATTTGGAACGCTTGGAGAGTCGGCGTACGAAGAATTGAGCGTAACTTTTGCACACGGTGCCCGTTTTGGGTCCATAAGTACTTTTTGGAAATGTAGCGACCGTTTTGGATTGAACCCACAACTTCATTGTGACGTACGAGGGATTTCGGCCATTTTTCGAAAGAATGAGCACTTTCAAATTTGGAATGCTCGGATTGTCGGCGTTCGAAGAATTGTGCGTAACTTTTACAAACGACGTCCATTTTGGGCCCATAAGTACTTTTCAGAAATGTAGCGACCATTTTAGATTGAAGTCATGACTTCATCGTGGCGTACGAGGGATTTTGGCCATTTTTCGAAAGAATGAACACTTGCATATTTGGAACGCTTGGAGAGTCGGCGTACGAAGAGTTGGGCATAACTTCTGCACACGGTGTCCGTTTTGGGCCCATAAGTACTTTTTGGAAATGTAGCGACCGTTTTGGATTGAACTCACCACTTCGTCATGACGTATGAGGGATTCCGGCCATTTTTCGAAAGATTGAGCACTTGCAAATTTAGAACGCTTGAAGAGTCGACGTTCGAAGAATTGTGCGTAACTTTTGCAAACGAGTCCCTTTTGGGCCCATAAGAACTTTTTTGAAATGTAGCGACCGTTTTGGATTGAACTCACCACTTCGTCGTGACGTATGAGGGATTTTGGCCATTTCTCGAAAGAATGAGCACTTGCATATTAGGAACGCTTGGAGAGTCGGCGTAAGAAGAATTGAGCGTAACTTTTGCACGCATTGTCCTTTTTGGGTCCGTAAGTACTTTTTGGAAATGTAGCGACCATTTTGGATTGAACTCACCACTTCGTCGTGATGTAAGAGAGATTTCGGCAATTTTTCAAAAGAATGAGCACTTGCATATTTGGAACGCTTGGATAGTCAGCGTACGAAGAAATGAGCGTAACTTTTGTAAACGGTGTCCGTTTTGGGCCAATGAGTACTTTTTGGTAATGTAGCGCCGTTTTGGATTGAACTCAGCACTTCGTTGTAACGTAAGAGGGATTTTTGCCATTTTTCGAAAGAATGAGCACTTGCATATTTGGAACGCTTCGAGAGTCGGCGTACGAAGAATTGAGCGTAACTTTTACACACGGTATCCGTTTTGGGCCCATAAGTACTTTTTGGAAATGTTGCGACCGTTTTGGATTGAACTCACCACTTCGTCGTGACGTACGAGGGGATTTGGCCATTTTTTGAAAGAATGAGCACTTTCAAATTTGGAATCCTCAGATTGTCGACGTTCGAAGAATTGTGCGTAACTTTTGCAAACATCGTCCATTTTGGGCCCATAAGTACTTTTCAGAAATGTAGCGATCATTTTGGATTGAAGTCATGACTTCATCGTGGCGCACGAGGGATCTTGGTCATTTTTCGAAAGAATGAGCACTTGCATATTTGGAACGCTTGGAGAGTCGACGTATGAAGAGTTGAGCGTAACTTTTGCACACGGTGTCCGTTTTGGGCCCATAAGAACTTTTTGAAAATGCAGCAACCGTTTTGGATTGAACTCACCACTTCGTCGTGACGTAAGAGGGATTTCGGCATTTTTTCAAAAAAATGAGCACTTGCATATTTAGAACGCTGGGATTGTCGGCGTACGAAGAATTGAGCGTAACTTCTGCACACGGTGTCCGTTTTGGGCCCATAAGTACTTTTTGGAAATGTAGCGACCATTTTGGATTGAACTCACCACTTCGTCGTGACGTATGAGGCATTCCGGCCATTTTTCGAAAGAATGAGCACTTGCAAATTTAGAACGCTTGAAGAGTCGACGTTCGAAGAATTGAGCGTAACTTTTGCAAACGCGTCCCTTTTGGGCCCATAAGAACTTTTTTGAAATGTAGCGACCGTTTTGGATTGAACTCACCACTTCATCGTGATGTAAGAGGGATTTCAGCCATTTTTCAAAAGAATGAGCACCTGCATATTTGGAACGCGTGGAGAGTCGGCGTACGAAGAGTGGAGCGTAACTTTTGCACACGGTATCCGTTTTGGGCCCATAAGTACATTTTGGAAATGTAGCGACCGTTATGGATTGAACACACAACTTCATCGTGACGTACGAGGGATTTTGGTCATTTTTCAAAAGAATGAGCACCTGCATATTTGGAACGCGTGGAGAGTCGGCGTACGAAGAGTGGAGCGTAACTTTTGCACACGGTATCCGTTTTGGGCCCATAAGTACATTTTGGAAATGTAGCGACCGTTATGGATTGAACACACAACTTCATCGTGACGTACGAGGGATTTTGGTCATTTTTCAAAAGAATGAGCACCTGCATATTTGGAACGCGTGGAGAGTCGGCGTACGAAGAGTGGAGCGTAACTTTTGCACACGGTATCCGTTTTGGGCCCATAAGTACATTTTGGAAATGTAGCGACCGTTATGGATTGAACACACAACTTCATCGTGACGTACGAGGGATTTTGGTCATTTTTCAAAAGAATGAGCACCTGCATATTTGGAACGCGTGGAGAGTCGGCGTACGAAGAGTGGAGCGTAACTTTTGCACACGGTATCCGTTTTGGGCCCATAAGTACATTTTGGAAATGTAGCGACCGTTATGGATTGAACACACAACTTCATCGTGACGTACGAGGGATTTTGGTCATTTTTCAAAAGAATGAGCACCTGCATATTTGGAACGCGTGGAGAGTCGGCGTACGAAGAGTGGAGCGTAACTTTTGCACACGGTATCCGTTTTGGGCCCATAAGTACATTTTGGAAATGTAGCGACCGTTATGGATTGAACACACAACTTCATCGTGACGTACGAGGGATTTTGGTCATTTTTCAAAAGAATGAGCACCTGCATATTTGGAACGCGTGGAGAGTCGGCGTACGAAGAGTGGAGCGTAACTTTTGCACACGGTATCCGTTTTGGGCCCATAAGTACTTTTTGGAAATGTAGCGGCCGTTTTGGATTGAACTCACCGCTTCATCGTGATGTAAGAGAGATTTCGGCAATTTTTCAAAAGAATGAGCACTTGCATATTTGGAACGCGTGGAGAGTCGGCGTACGAAGAGTGGAGCGTAACTTTTGCACACAGTGTCTGTTTTGGGCCCATAAGTACTTTTTGGAAATGTAGCTACCGTTTTGGATTGAACTCACAACTTCGTCATGTCATACGAGGGATTTTGGCCATTTTCCAAAAGAATGAGCACTTGTATATTTGGAACGCTTGAAGAGTCGGCGTACGAAGAGTTGAGCGTAACTTTTGCACACGGTGTCCGTTTTGGGCCCATAAGTACTTTTCGGAAATGTAGCGACCGTTTTGGGTTGAACTCACAACTTCGTCGTGACGTATGTGCGATTTCGGCCATTTTTCGAAAGAATGAGCACTTTTATATTTGGAACGCTTGGATAGTTGTCGTACGAAGAATCGAGCGTAACTTTTGCACACGGTGTCCGTAATGGGCCCATAAGTACTTTTTGGAAATGTAGCGACCGTTTTGGATTGAACTCACCGCTTCATCGTGATGTAAGAGAGATTTCGGCAATTTTTCAAAAGAATGAGCACTTGCATATTTGGAACGCTTGGATAGTTGTCGTACGAAGAATCGAGCGTAACTTTTGCACACGGTGTCCGTAATGGGCCCATAAGTACTTTTTGGAAATGTAGCGACCGTTTTGGATTGAACTCACCGCTTCATCGTGATGTAAGAGAGATTTCGGCAATTTTTCAAAAGAATGAGCACTTGCATATTTGGAACGCTTGGATAGTTGTCGTACGAAGAAATGAGCGTAACTTTTGTAAACGGTGTCCGTTTTGGGCCAATGAGTACTTTTTGGTAATGTAGCGACCGTTTTGGATTGAACTCAGCACTTCGTCGTGAAGTAAGAGGGATTTTGGCCATTTTTCGAAAGAATGAGCACTTGCATATTTTGAACGCTTGGAGAGTCGGCGTACGAAGAATTGAGCGTAACTTTTACACACGGTATCCGTTTTGGGCCCATAAGTACTTTTCGAAAATGTAGTGACCGTTTTGGATTGAACTCACAACTTCATCGTAACGTACGAGGGATTTCGGCCATTTTTTTAAAGAATGAGCACTTTCAAATTTGGAATCCTCGGATTGTCAACGTTTGAAGAATTGTGCGTAACTTTTGCAAACGGCGTCCATTTTGGGCCCATAAGTACTTTTCAGAAATGTAGCGACCATTTTGGATTGAAGTCATGACTTCATTGTGGCGCACGAGGGATCTTGCCCATTTTTCGAAAGAATGAGCACTTGCATATTTGGAATGCTTGGAGAGTCGGTGTACGAAGAGTTGAGCGTAACTTTTGCACACGGTGTCCATTTTGGGCCCATAAGAACTTTTTGGAAATGCAGCAACCATTTTGGATTGAACTCACCACTTCGTCGTGACGTAAGAGGGATTTCGGCCATTTTTTGAAAGAATGAGCACTTGCATATGTAGAACGTTTGGATTGTCGGCGTACGAAGAATTGAGCGTAACTTTTGTACACGGTGTCCGTTTTTGGGCCCATAAGTACTTTTTGGAAATGTAGCGACCGTTTTGGATTGAACTCACCACTTCGTCATGACGTATGAGGGATTTTGGCCATTTTTCGAAAGAATGAGCACTTGCATATTTAGAACGCTTGGAGAGTCGACATTCGAAGAATTGAGCGTAAATTTTGCAAACGGCGTCCCTTTTGGGCCCATAAGAACTTTTTTGAAATGTAGCGACCGTTTTGGATTGAACTCACCACTTTGTCGTGACGTATGAGGTATTTTTCCCATTTCTCGAAGGAATGAGCACTTGCATATTAGGAACGCTTGGAGTGTCGGCGTAAGAAGAATTGAGCGAAACTTTTGCACGCATTGTCCTTTTTGGGTCCCTAAGTACTTTTTGGAAATGTAGCGACCGTATTGGATTGAACTCACCACCTCATCGTGATGTAAGAGGGATTTTTTCCATTTTTCAAAAGAATGAGCACTTACATATTTGGAACGCTTGGATAGTCGGCGTACGAAGAAATGAGCGTAACTTTTACAAACGGTGTCCGTTTTGGGCCAATGAGTACTTTTTGATAATGTAGCGACCTTTTTGGATTGAACTCAGCACTTCGTCGTGATGTAAGAGGGATTTTGGCCATTTTTGAAAGAATGAGCACTTTGCAATTTGGAGCGCTCGGATTGTCTGCGTTCGAAGAATCGAGCGCAAGTTTTGAAAACGGCGTTCGTTTTGGGCCCATAAGTACTTTTCAGAGATGTAGCGACTGTTTTGGATTGAACTCATGACTTCATCGTGACGTACAAGGGATTTCAGCCATTTTTAGAAAAAATGAGCACTTGCATATTTGGAACGCTTGGAGAGTCGGCGTACGAAGAATTGAGCGTAACTTTTGCACACGATGTCCGTTTTGGGCCCATAAGTAGTTTTTGAAAATGCAGCGACCGTTTTGGATTGAACTCACCACTTCATCGTGACGTATGAGGGATTTTGGCCATTTTTCGAAAGAATGAGCACTTGCATATTTGGAACGCTTGGAGAGTCGGCGTACGAAGAATTGAGCGTAACTTTTGCACACAGTGTCCGTTTTGGGCCCATAAGTACTTTTTGGAAATGTAGCGACCGTATTGGATTGAAGTCAGGACTTCATCATGGCGTACGAGGGATTTTGGCCATTTTTCGAAAGAATGAGCACTTGCATATTTGGAACGCTTGGAGAGTCGGCGTACGAAGTGTTTAGCATAACTTTTGCACACAGTGTCCATTTTGGGCCCATAAGTACTTTTTGGAAATGTAGCTACCATTTTGGATTGAACTCACAACTTCGTCCTGTCGTACAAGGGATTTTGGCCATTTTTCAAAAGAATGAGCACTTGCATATTTGGAACGCTTGGAGAGTCGGCGTACGAAGAGTTGAGCGTAACTTTTGCACACGGTGTCCGTTTTGGGCCCATAAGTACTTTTCGGAAATGTAGCGACCGTTTTGGATTGAAGTCAGGACTTCATCGTGGCGTACGAGGGATTTTGGCCATTTTTCGAAAGAATGAACACTTGCATATCTGGAACGCATGGAGAGTCGGCGTACCAAGAGTTGAGCGTAACTTTTGCACACGGTATCCGTTTTGGGCCCATAAGTACTTTTTGGAAATGTAGCTACCTTTTTGGATTGAACTCCCAACTTCGTCGTGATGTACAAGGGCTTTTGGCCATTTTTCAAAAGAATGAGCACTTGCATATTAGGAACGCTTGGAGAGTCGGCGTAAGAATAATTGAGCGTAACTTTTGCACGCATTGTCCTTTTTGGGTCCATAAGTACTTTTTGGAAATGTAGCGACCATTTTGGACTGAACTCACCGCTTCGTCGTGATGTAAGAGGGATTTCGGCCATTTTTTGAAAGAATGAGCACATGCATATTTGGAACGCTTGGATAGTCGACGTACGAAGAAATGAGCGTAACTTTTGCACACGATGTTCGTTTTGGGCCCATAAGTACATTTTGGAAATGTAGCGACCGTTTTGGATTGAACTCACAACTTCATCATGACGTACGAGGGATTTTGGTGATTTTTTGAAAGAATGAGCACTTGCATATTTAGAACGCTTGGAGAGTCGGCGGACGAAGAATTGAGCGTAACTTTTGCACACGGTGTCCGTTTTGGGCCCATAAGAACTTTTTTGAAATGTAGGGACCGTTTTGGATTGAACTCACCACTTCGTCGTGACATATGAGGGATTTCGGTGATTTTTTGAAAGAATAAGCATTTACATATTTAGAACGCTTGGATTGTCGGGTTACGAAGAATTGAGTATAACTTTTGCACACGGTGTCTATTTTGGGCCCATAAGTACTTTTTTGAAATGTAGCGACCGTTTTGGATTGAACTCACCTCTTCGTCATGACGCAGGAGGGATTTTGGCCATTTTTGAAAGAATTAGCACTTGCATATTAGGAATGCTTGGAGAGTCGGTGGATGAAGAATTGAGCGTAACTTTTGCACACGGTGTCCATTTTGGGTCCATAAGAACTTTTTTGAAATGTAGCGACCGTTTTGGATTGAACTTGCCGCTTCGTCGTGACATATGAGGGATTTCAGTAATTTTTCGAAAGAATGAGCATTTATATATTTAGAACGCTTGGATTGTCGGGGTACGAAGAATTGAGCGTAACTTTTGTACACGGTGTCCGTTTTGGGCCCATAAGTACTTTTTGGAAACATAGCGACCGTTTTGGATTGAACTCACCTCTTCGTCGTGACGTAGGAGTGATTTTGGCCATTTTTCGAAAGAATTAGCACTTGCATATTAGGAATGCTTGGAGAGTCGACGTAAGAAGATTTGAGCGTAACTTTTGCACGCGTTGTCCTTTTTGGGCCCATAAGTACTTTTTGGAAATGTAGCGACCGTTTTGTATTGAACTCACCGCTTCATCATGATGTAAGAGGGATTTCGGCCATTTTTTGAAAGAATGAGCACTTCCATATTTGGAACGCTTGGAGAGTCGGCGTAAGAAGAATTGAGCGAAACTTTTGCACGCGTTGTCCATTTTGGGCCCATAAGTACTTTTTAGAAATGTAGCGACTGTTTTGGATTGAACTCACCGCTTCGTCGTGATGTATGAGGGATTTTGGCCATTTTTCGAAAGAATGAACACTTGCATATATGTAACTCTTGGATAGTCGGCGTACGAAGAAATGAGCGTAACTTTTGCACACGGTGTTCGTTTTGGGCCCATAAGTACTTTTTGGAAATGTAGTGACCGTTTTGAATTGAACTCACATCTTCATCGTGACGTAAGAGGGATTTTGGCCATTTTTCGAAAGAATGAGCACTTGCATATTTGGAGCACTTAGATTGTCCGCGTAAGAAGAATTGAGCATAACTTTTGAAAACGGCGTCCGTTTTGGGCCCATAAGTACTTTTTGGAAATGCAGTGACCGTTTTGGATTGAACTCAACACTTCGTCGTGACGTTTGAGGGATTTCAGTCATTTTTCGAAAGAATGAGCACTTGCATATTTGGAATGCTTGGAGAGTCAGGGTACGAAGAATTGAGCGTAACTTTTGCACACGGTGTCCGTTTTGGGCCCATAAGTACTTTTTGAAAATGTAGCGACCGTTTTGGATTGAACTCAGCACTTCGTCATGACATAAGAGGGATTTCGGCCATTTTAGAAAAGAATGAGCACTTGCATATTTGGATAGCTTAGATTGCCCACGTTCGAAGAATCGAGCGTAACTTTTGAAAATGACAGTCGTTTTCGGCCCATAAGTACTTTTCAGAAATGTAGCGACCGTTTTGGATTGAACTCACGATGTCATCGTGACGTACGAGGGATTTCAGCCATTTTTAGAAAGAATGAGCACTTGCATATTTGGAAAGCTTGGAGTGTCGACGTACGAAGAATTGAGCATAACTTTTGCACACGGTGTCCGTTTTGGGCCCATACATACTTTTTGGAAGTGCAGCGACCATTTTGGATTGAACTCACCACTTCCTCATGACGTATGAGGGATTTCAGCCATTTTTCGAAAGAATGAGCACTTGCATATTTGGAACGCTTGGAGAGTCGGCGTACGAAGAATCGAGCATAACTTTTGCACACGGTGTTCATTTTGGGTCCATAAGTACTTTTTCGAAATGTAGCGACCGTTTTGGATTGAACTCAGCACTTCGTCGTGACGTAAGAGGGATTTTGGCCATTTTTTGAAAGAATGAGCACTTGTATATTTGGAGAGCTTGGATTGTCCGTGTTCGAAGAAACGAGCATAACTTTTGAAAACGGCGTCCATTTTTTGCCCATAAGTACTTTTCAGAAATGTAGCGACCATTTTGGATTGAACTCATGACTTCATCGTGACGTACAAGGAATTTTAGCCATTTTTAGAAAGAATGAACACTTACATATTTGGAACGCTTGGAGAGTCGACGTACGAAGAATTGAGCGTAACTTTTGCACGCGCTGTCCTTTTTGGGCACAAAAGTACTTTTTGGAAATGTAATGACCGTTTTGGATTGAACTCACCACTTCGTCGTGACGTATGAGGGATTTCGGTAGTTTTTCGAAAGAATGAGCACTTGTATATTTAGAACGCTTGGATTGTCGGCGTAAGAAGAATTGAGCATAACTTTTGCACACGGTGTCCATTTTGGGCCCATAAGTACTTTTTGGAAATGTAGCAATCGTTTTGGATTGAACTCACCACTTCGTCGTGACATATGAGGGATTTCAGCCATTTTTCGAAAGAATGAGCACTTGCATATATGGAACGCTTGGATAGTCGGCGTACGAAGAAATGAGCGTAACTTTTACACACGGTGTTCGTTTTGGGCCCATAAGTACTTTTTGGAAATGTAATGACTGTTTTGGATTGAACTCACCACTTCGTCGTGGCGTGAGAGGGATTTTGGCCATTTTTTGAAAGAATGAGCACTTGCATATTTGGAGCGCTTGGATTTTCCGAGTTCGAAGAATCGACAGTAACTTTTGAAAACAGCGTCCGTTTTGGGCCCATAAGTGCTTTTCAGAAATGTAGCGGCCGTTTTGGATTGAACTCACGACGTCATCGTGACGTACGAGGGATTTTAGCCATTTTTAGAAAGAATGAGCACTTGCATATTTGGAACGCTTGAAGAGTCGGCGTACAAAAAATTGAGCGTAACTTTTGCACACGGTGTCCGTTTTGGGCTCATAAGTACTTTTTGGAAATGTAGCGACTGTTTTGGATTGAACTCACCACTTCATCGTAACGTACGAGGGATTTTGGCCATTTTTTGAAAGAATGGGCACTTTCAAATTTGGAATGCTCGGATTGTTGGCGTATGAAGAATTGAGCGTAACTTTTTCACACGGTGTCCGTTTTAGGCCCATAAGTACTTTTTGGAAATGCAGCGACCATTTTGGATTGATCTCACCACTTCGTCGAGACATATGTGGGATTTCGGCCATTTTTCGAAAGAATGAGCCCTTGCATATTTTGAACTCTTGGAGGTCCGGTGTACGAAGAATTGAGCATAACTTTTGCACACGGTGTCCATTTTGGGCCCATAAGTGCTTTTTGGAAATGTCGAGACCATTTTGGATTGAACTCATGACTTCATCGTGACGTATGAGGGATTTCATCCATTTTTAGAAAGAATGAGCACTTGCTTATTTGGAACGCTTGGAGAGTCAGCGTACAAAGAATTGAGCGAACTTTTGCACACGGTGTCCGTTTTGGGCCCATAAGTACTTTTCGGAAATGCAGCGACCATTTTGGATTGAACTCACCACTTCATCGTGACGTACGAGGGATTTCGGTCATTTTTTAAAAGAATGAGCACTTTCAAATTCGGAATGGTCGGATTGTCGACGTACGAAGAATTGAGCGTAACTTTTGTATACGGTATCCGTTTTGGGCCCATAAGTACTTTTGGGTAATACAGCGACCATTTTGGATTGAACTCACCACTTCATCGTGAGGTATGAGGGATTTTGGCCATTTTTCAAAAGAATGAGCACTTGCATATTTGGAATGCTTGGAGAGTCGGCGTACGAAGAATTGAGCGTAACTTTTGCACACGATGTCCGTTTTGGGCCCAAAAGTACTTTTTCGAAATGTAGCGAACGTTTTGGATTGAACTCAAAACTTCGTCGTGACGTAAGAGGGATTTCGGCCATTTTTAGAAAGAATGAGAACTTGCATATTTGGAGAGCTTGGATTGTCTGCGTTCGAAGAATCGAGCGTAACTTTTGAAAATGACGTCTGTTTTGGGCCCATAAGTACTTTTCAGAAATGTAGCGACCGTTGTGGATTGAACTCAAGAATTCATCGTGACGTACGAGGGATTTCAGCCATTTTTAGAAAGAATGAGCACTTGCATATTTGGAACGCTTGGAGAGTCGGCGTACGAAGAATTGAGCTAACTTTTGCACACGGTGTTCGTTTTGGGCCCATAAGTACTTTTTGGAAATGCAGCGACGGTTTTGGATTGAACTCAACGCTTCGTCGTGACATATGAGGGATTTTGGCCATTTTTTGAAAGAATGAGCACTTTCGAATTTGGAATCCTCGGATTGTCGGCGTACGAAGAATTGAGCGTAACTTTTGCAAATGGCGTCCGTTTTGGGCCATTAAGTACTTTGCAGAAATGTTGCAACCGTTTTGGATTGAACTCAACACTTCGTCGTGACATATGAGGGATTTCGACCATTTTTTGAAAGAATGAGCACTTTCAAATTTGGAATGCTCGGATTGTAGGCGTACGAAGAATTGAGCGTAACTTTTGTAAACGGCGTCCGTTTTGGGCCCATAAGTACTTTGCAGAAATGTTGCGACCGTTTTGGATTGAAGTCATGACTTAGTCATGCCGTACGAGGGATTTTAGCCATTTTTCGAAAGAATGAGCACTTGCATATTTGGAACGCTTTGAGAGTCGGCCTAAGAAGAATTGAGCGTAACTTTTGCACGCCTTGTCATTTTTGGGCCCATAAGTACTTTTTGAAAATGTAGCGACCATTTTGGATTGAACTCACAACTTCATCGTGACGTACAAGGGATTTCGGCCATGTTTTGAAAGAATGAGCACCTTCAAATATGGAATGCTCGAATTGTCGGCGTACGAAGAATTGAGCGTAACTTTTGAACACGGTGTTCGTTTTGGGCCCATAAGTACTTTTGGGAAATGTAGCGACCGTTTTGGATTAAACTCACCACTTCATCGTGACATACGAGGGATTTCGGCCATTTTTTAAAAGAATGAGCACTTTCAAATTTGGAATGGTCGGATTGTCGGCGTACGAAGAATTGAGCATAACTTTTGCACACGGTATCCATTTTGGGCCGATAAGTACTTTTTGGAAATGCAGCGACCGTTTTGGATTGAAATCACCACTTCGTCGTGACGTATGAGGGATTTCGGCCGTTTTTCGAAAGAATGAGCACTTGCATATTTGGAACGCTTGGAGAGTCGTCGTACGAAGAATTGAGCATAACTTTTGCACACGATCTCCGTTTTGGGCCCATATGTACTTTTTGGAAATGCAGCGACCGTTTTGGATCGAACTCACCACTTCGTCATGACGTATGAGGGATTTCGGCCATTTTTTGAAAGAATGAGCACTTGCATATTTGGAACGCTTGGAGAGTCGGCATACGAAGAATTGAGCGTAACTTTTGCACACGGTGTCCGTTTTGGGCCGATAAGTACTTTTTAGATATGTAGCGACCGTTTTGGATTGAACTCACCACTTCGTCTTGACGTATGAGAGATTTCGGCCATTTTTTGAAAGAATGAGCACTTCCATATTTGGAACGCTTGGAGAGTCGTCGTACAAAGAATTGAGCGTAACTTTTGCACACGATCTCCGTTTTGGGCCCATATGTACTTTTTGGAAATGCAGCGACCGTTTTGGATCGAACTCACCACTTCGTCTTGACGTATGAGGGATTTTGGCAATTTTTTGAAAGAATGAGCACTTGCATATTTGGAACGCTTGGAGAGTCGGCGTACGAAGAATTGAGCGTAACTTTTGCACACGATCTCCGTTTTGGACCCATATGTACTTTTTGGAAATGCAGCGACCGTTTTGGATAGAACTCACCACTTCGTCATGACGTATGAGGGATTTCGGACATTTTTTGAAAGAATGAGCACTTGCATATTTGGAACGCATGGAGAGTCGGCGTACGAAGAATTGAGCGTAACTTTTGCACACGGTATCCGTTTTGGGCCCATAAGTACTTTTTGGAAATGTAGCGATCGTTTTGGATTGAATTCACCACTTCATCGTGACATATGAGGGATTTCAGCCATTTTTCGAAAGAATGAGCACTTGCATATATGGAACGCATGGATAGTCGGCGTACGAAGAAATGAGCGTAACTTTTGCACACAGTGTTCGTTTGGGGCCCATAAGTAGTTTTTGGAAATGTAGCGACCGTTTTGGATTGAACTCATCACTTCGTCGTGACGTAAGAGGGATTTTGGCCATTTTTTGAAAGAATGAGCACTTGCATATTTGGTGCGCTTCGATTTTCCGCGTTCGAAGAATCGAGCGTAACTTTTGAAAACGGCGCCCGTTTTGGGTCCATAAGTACTTTTCAGAAATGTAGCGACCGTCTTGGATTGAACTCACGACGTCGTCGTGACGTAAATGGGATTTTAGCCATTTTTAGAAAGAACGAGCACTTGCATATTTGGAACGCTTGGAGAGTCGGCGTACGAAGAATTGAGCGTAACTTTTGCACACGGTGTCCATTTTGGGCACATAAGTACTTTTTGGAAATGTAGCGACTGTTTTGGATTGAACTCACAACTTCGTCGTGACGTACGAGGGATTTTGGCCATTTTTCGAAAGAATGGGCACTTTCAAATTTGGAATGTTCGGATTGTCGGTGTACGAAGAATTGAGCGCAACGTTTGCACACGGCGTTCGTTTGGGGCCCATAAGTACTTTTTGGAAATGTAGCGACCATTTTGGATTGAACTCACCACTTCGTCGAGACATATGTGGGATTTCGGC
>NW_019248172.1:0-1387 GCF_002742605.1 Olea europaea var. sylvestris | reverse complement strand
GGCGCGATTTTTGTTTCCAATCAACCAGCCAAATTTCAGCCCGTTTCGACGCCGTCGCCAAAAATGACAAAAATTGCCCCGGCACGATTTTTTGTTTTCGATCAACCAGTCAAATTTCAGCCAGTTTCGACATCGTCGCGAAAAATGCCTAAAATTGCCCCGGCGCGATTTTTGTTTCCGATCAACCGGTCAAATTTCAGCTAGCTTCGACACCGTCACGAAAAATGTCGAATGTACCCCGGCGCGATTTTTTTTTCCGATGAACCAGTCAAATTTCAGCCAGTTTCGACATCGTCGCGAAAAATGACGAAATTGCCCCGACGCGATTTTTGTTTCCGATCAGCCGGTCAAATTTCAGCCAGGTTCGACATCGTCGCGAAAAATGACGAAATTGCCCCGACGCGATTTTTGTTTCCGATCAGCCGGTCAAATTTCAGCCAGGTTCGACATCGTCGCGAAAAATGACGAAATTGCCCCGACGCGATTTTTGTTTCCGATCAGCCGGTCAAATTTCAGCCAGGTTCGACATCGTCGCGAAAAATGACGAAATTGCCCCGACGCGATTTTTGTTTCCGATCAGCCGGTCAAATTTCAGCCAGGTTCGACATCGTCGCGAAAAATGACGAAATTGCCCCGACGCGATTTTTTTTTCCGATGAACCAGTCAAATTTCAGCCAGTTTCGACACCGTCGCGAAAAATGACTAAAATTGCCCCGGCGCGATTTTTGTTTCCGATCAACCAGTCAAATTTCAACCAGTTTCGACGCCGTCGCGAAAAATGACGAAATTGCCCCGACGCGATTTTTGTTTCCGATCAACAAGTCAAATTTCACCCAGTATCGACGCCGTCGCGAAAAATGACGAAATTGCCACGGCACGATTTTTGTTTCCAATCAACCAGCCAAATTTCAGCCCGTTTCAACACCGTCGCGAAAAATGACGAAATTGCCCCGCGCGATTTTTGTTTCCGATCAACAAGCCAAATTTCAGCCCGTTTCAACACCGTCGCGAAAAATGACGAAATTGCCCCGGCGCGATTTTTGTTTCCAATCAACCAGCCAAACTTCAGCCTGTTTCGACACCGTCGCGAAAAATGACGAAATTGCCCCGGCGCGATTTTTGTTTCCGATCAACCAGTCAAATTTCAGCCAGTTTCGACACCGTCGCGAAAAATGACTAAAATTGCCCAGGCGCGATTTTGTTTCCGATAAACCAGCCAAATTTCAGCCAGTTTCGACGCCGTCGCGAAAAATGACGAAATTGCCGCGGCGCGATTTTTGTTTCCGATTAACCTGTCAAATTCGAGCCAGTTTCGACACCGTCGCGAAAAATGACTAAAATTGCCCCGGCGCAATTTTTGTTTCCAATCAACCAGCCAAATTTCAGC
>NW_019248171.1:0-1387 GCF_002742605.1 Olea europaea var. sylvestris | reverse complement strand
TCGCTACATTTCCGAAAAGTACTTATCGGCCCAAAACGGACACCGTATGCAAAAGTCACACTCAGTTCTTCGATCGCCGACAAACCAGGCATTCCAAATAAGCAACTGCGTGGTCTTCAACAAATGGCCGAGATCACTCATACGACATGATAAAAGGCGTGGGTTTGATCCAAGAGGATCGCTACATTTTCCAAAAGTACTGATGGGCCCAAAACGGACACCGTATGGAAAAGTCCCACTCAGATCTTCGAACGCCGACAATCCAACCGTTCCAAATAAGCAAGTGCTTGCTATTCCAAAAATGGCCAAAATCCGTCACACATCACGGCGAAGCTATGAGTTCAATTCAAAAGGGTCGCTACATTTCCGAAAAGTACTTATGGGCCCAAAACGGACAACGTATGCAAAAGTTACACTCAGTTCTTCGATAGCCGACAATCCAAGCATTCAAAAAAGGCAAGTGCTTGTTCAACCACAAACGACTGAAATCCCTCATACTATGTGAACAAAAGGGTGGGTTAAATCCAAAAGGATCGCTACATTTTCGGAAAGTACCTATGGGCCCAAAACGGACACCGTATGCAAAAGTCACACTCAGTTCTTCGATCGCCTACAATCCAAGCATTCCAAATAAGCAAGTGCTTGTTCTTCCACAGAGGATCGAAATTCCTCATACATCACGTGAAAAAAGCTGGGTTCAATCCAAAAGGATCGCTACATTTCCGAAAAGTGCTTATGGGCCCAAAACGGACACCGTATGCAAAAGTCACACTCAGTTCTTCGATCGCCGACAATCCAAGCATTCCAAATAAGCAACTTCTTGTTCTTCAACAAATGGCCGAGATCACTCATACCACATGATGAAAGGCGTGGGTTAGATCCAAGAGGATCGTTACATTTTCCAAAAGTACTGATGGGCCCAAAACGGACACCTTATGCAAAAGTCACACTCAGATCTTCGAACGCCGACAATCCAACCGATCCAAATAAGCAAGTGCTTGCTATTCCAAAAATGGCAAAAATCCGCCACACGTCACGGCGAAGCTATGAGTTCAATTCAAAAGGGTCGCTACATTTCCGAAAAGTACTTATGGGCCCAAAACGGACAGCGTATGCAAAAGTTACACTCAGTTCTTCGATAGCCGACAATCCAAGCATTCCAAATAGGCAAGTGCTTGTTCATCCACAAACGACTAAAATCCCTCATACGATGTGAACAAAAGGGTGGGTTAAATCCAAAAGGATCGCGACATTTCCGGAAAGTACTTATGGGCCCAAAACGGACACCGTATGCAAAAGTCACATCAGTTCTTCGATCGCCTACAATCCAAGCATTCCAAATAGGCAAGTGCTTGTTCATCCACAAACGACTGAAATCCCTCATACG
>NW_019248170.1:0-1387 GCF_002742605.1 Olea europaea var. sylvestris | reverse complement strand
CTTTAATCGATGTGGGAGTTTATCCCTTAACAAGAGAGATTTTAAATCCTTATGATTGTGGTGTTGAAATGTAGGTCTTGTTCATGGAATTCAGGCCAGAGATTTATGCATTGATGGATGTGGTGACAAGGATACTTGTATACATAGGTAACAATTTCTCCCATACGAATATCGCTTGCATTTGGGATCCTCCACTTAAGTCCCAGGAGTACATGTGGGAACCAGAAGACAATCAGAAGATTCGACGAAGATATTAAGGATGCTTCTCTCTGCCAATAGTTTTAAAATATCTAACGTGAGAACACAAGAATGCGTGTATAAATACATCCAATATGCATTCAGAATTTTTAAGTGTAGGGGTATTCTTTTTTTGTTTTTTTATTGTTTTTGCATGCATGTATTACAGGGAAATTAGCCAGGTGAATGTTAATGAGTTTTGACAAGATTTTGATGATTATGTTGCTGCTCCCGAGGTTTCTTGTCACTGTTTTCTGGTTTTTCTTTATGGGTAGTAGCTTGCTACTCCCAAGGTTTCTTGTCACTGTTTTCTGGTTTTTCTTTATGGGTAGTACTGTAGTAGCTTACAGTCAAAGGCACGTGAAAGAGGAGAAAAAGTTTTCTGCTTGTTTTGAATTTCTTCTTAGAATTGTTTTCTGCATTTTAAGATGATGAATGTCAAAATTAGAGGTTCAAAAGTAGGTTAAATCGTTGATCAAATTGCTTTTTGAAATTTGGAAGAACCCAGAATGGCCGAATTTTTACATCATGCTATTCACATGGTATGCAACATTGTGATCCATGGCATAACGATGTTGAAATATGTTTTTGCCAAACATGCCCTTGCGATCGCATGGGCTATTGCCCTGCAATTGCAACGCTCAACTCTTTATTTAGTGCAGTTTGTTCCAAGATTTCTTTCTTTTGGTCAGCTAAAGTTCATTATAATTGTAATCTATGCCCTTGATCTTTCAATTTGTATCAAGTTGGTCGCCTTTCTTAGAATTATGTCCATAACTCGATCTTTTTGTTCGATTTTCATTCCTATACTTCAAAAGCTCGAGTTTTTCTTAAATAAATAATATTTATGCAAGATTAAGCTATTATTTTCTAAAAGTGCTTTCAAATATTCATATTTAATGGCCTAGATATGTGTACACTTATCAATGTATATTACAAGATATTCGAAAGGCGGAAATAGCTAGGTGAAAATCATAATTTTTTAGGAGGTTTTGATGATTATTTTGATACCCCCACCTGCCAATCTTTCTTGTCATTCTTTTGTAGTTTTTGTCCATATTTGGTGTGGATTAAAATCTAAATTTTTATTTAAGCTAAAGTTAACAATTAATTTTATTCATGTATTTTATAGGATTCATAATATTTCAAC
>NW_019248169.1:0-1387 GCF_002742605.1 Olea europaea var. sylvestris | reverse complement strand
GACTGTGTCGGAATTTGCCGAAATTTGGTAGTTTGATCGGAAATAAAAATCGCGCCAGCGGCAATTTCGTCATTTTTCTCGACCGTGTCGGAATGGGCTCAAATTTGACAGGTTGATCGGAAACAAAAATCGCGTAGGGGGCAATTCCGTCATTTATCTCGACTGTATCGGAATGGGCTCAAATTTGACAGGTTGATCGGAAACAAAAATCGCGCCGGGTGCAATTTCGTCATTTTTCTCGACTGTGTCAGAATTGGCTGAAATTTGGCAGTTTGATCTGAAATAAAAATCGCGCCGGGGCAATTTCGTCATTTTTCTCGACTGTGTCGGAATTTGCCGAAATTTGGTAGTTTGATCGGAAATAAAAATCGCGCCAGCGGCAATTTCGTCATTTTTCTCGACCGTGTCGGAATGGGCTCAAATTTGACAGGTTGATCGGAAACAAAAATCGCGCCGGGTGCAATTTCGTCATTTTTCTCGACTGTGTCAGAATTGGCTGAAATTTGGCAGTTTGATCTGAAATAAAAATCGCGCCAGGGGCAATTTCTTTATCTTTCTCGACTGTGTCGAATGGGCTCAAATTTGACAAGTTGATCGGAAACAAAAATCGCTCCGTGTGTAATTTCTTCATTTTTCGCTACTGTGTCAGAATTGGCTAAAATTTGACTCGTTGATCGGAAACAAAAATCGCGCCGGGGGCAATTTCGTCATTTTTCTCGACTGTGTCGGAATTTGCTGAAATTTGGCAGTTTAATCGGAAATAAAAATCGCGCCGACGGCAATTTCGTCATTTTTCTCGACTGTGTCGAAATGGGCTCAAATTTGACAGGTTTATCGGGAACAAATATCGCGCCGGGTGTAATTTCTTCATTTTCCACGACTGTGTCGGAATTGGCAAAAATTTGACTTGTTGATCGGAAACAAAAATCGCGTCGGGGGCAATTTCGTCATTTTTCTCGACTGTGACAGAATTGGCTAAAATTTGGCAATTTGATCTGAAATAAAAATCGCGCCGGGGGCAATTTCGTCATTTTTCTCTACTGTGTCGGAATGGGCTCAAATTTGAAAGGTTGATCGGAAACAAAAATCGCGCCGGGTGCAGTTTCGTCATTTTTCTCGACTGTGTCAGAATTGGCTGAAATTTGGCAGTTTGATCTGAAATAAAAATCGCGCCGGGGGCAATTTCGTCATTTTTCTCGACTGTGTCGGAATGGGCTCAAATTTGGCAGGTTGATCGGGAACAAAAATCGCGTCGGGTGTAATGTCGTCATTTTTCGCGACTGTATCGGAATTGGCTAAAATTCGACTTGTTGATCGGAAACAAAAATCGCGCCGGGGGCAATTTCGTCATTTTTCTCGATTGTGTCGGAATTGGCTGAAATTTGGC
>NW_019248168.1:0-1387 GCF_002742605.1 Olea europaea var. sylvestris | reverse complement strand
GTTTTGGGCCCGTAAGTACTTTTTGGAAATGTAGCGATCCTTTTGGATTGAACCCACCCATTTTCGCGTGATGTATGAGGGATTTTTCTACTTTGTGGAAGAACAAGCACTTGCTTATTTGGAATGCTTGGATTGTAGGCGATCGAAGAATTGAGTGTGACTTTTGCATACGGTGTTCGTTTTTGGCCCATAAGTACTTTTTTGAAATGTAGCGATCCTTTTGGATTGAACCCACATGTTTTCGCGTGATGTATGAGGGATTTCAATCCTTTGTGTAAGAACAAGCACTTGTTATTTGGAATGCTTGGATTGTAGGCGATCGAAGAACTGAGTGTGACTTTTGCATACGGTGTTCATTTTGGCCCATAAGTACTTTTCGCAAATGTAGCGATCCTTTTGGATTGAACCCAGCCTTTTTCACGTGATGTATGAGGGATTTCGGTCCTTTGTGGATGAGCAAGCACTTGCTTATTTGGAATGCTTGGATTGTCGGCGATCGAAGAACTGAGTGTGCCTTTTGCATACGGTGTCCGTTTTGGGCCCATAAGTAATTTTTGGAAACGTAGCGATCCTTTTGGATTGAACTCACCCTTTTTTGCGTGATGTATGACAGATTTTGGTCCTTTGTGGAAGAGCAAGCACTTACTTATTTGGAATACTTGGATTGTAGGTGATCGAAGAATTGAGTGTGACTTTTGCATACGGTGTCCATTACGGGCCCATAAGTACTTTTTGGAAACGTAGCGATCCTTTTGGATTGAACCCACCCTTTTTCGCGTGATGTATGAAGGATTTTGGTCCTTTGTGGAAGAGCAAGCACTTGCTTATTTGGAATGCTTGGATTGTAGGCGATCGAAGAATTGAGTGTGACTTTTGCATACGGTGTTCGTTTTGGGCCCATAAGTACTTTCCGAAAATGTAGCGATCCTTTTAGATTTAACCCACCCTTTTGCTCACATCATAAGAGGGATTCCAGTCATTTGTGGATGAACAAGTACTTACTTATTTGGAATGCTTGGATTGTCGGCTATCGAAGAACTGAGTGTAACTTTTGCATACGGTATCCGTTTTGGGCCCATAAGTGCTTTCCGAAAATGTAGCGATCCTTTTGGATTTAACCCACCCTTTTCCTCACATCGTATGAGGGATCTCAGTCGTTTGTGGATGAAAAAGCACTTGCCTATTTGGAATGCTTGCATTGTCGGCTATCGAAGAACTAGTGTAACTTTTGCATACGGTGTCCGCTTTGGGCCCATAAGTACGTTTTGGAAATGTAGCGACCCTTTTGAATTGAACTCACTGCATCGCCGTGACGTATGACGGATTTTGGCCATTTTTGGAATAACAAGCACTTGCTTATTTGGAACGGTTGGATTGTCGGCGATCG
>NW_019248167.1:0-1387 GCF_002742605.1 Olea europaea var. sylvestris | reverse complement strand
CAATCGAATTAGAATAGCAATTCGCCAAAAAGCAAACCCGAAGTTATCATGAAATCAAAACCCACATTTCGTTGGGTCGATTCTAATCGAATTAGACTAGCAATTCGCCCAAAACGAACAAACCCGAAGTTATCATGAAATCAAAAACCACTTTCATTTCTTTGATTCTAATCAAATTAGACTAGCAATTCGCCAAAAATGAACAAACCTCAAGTTATCCTGAAATTACAAACCACTTTTCATTGGCTCGATTCCAATCGAATTAGACTAGTAATCCGCGAAAATCGAACAAACTCAAAGTTATCATGAAATGAAAAGCTACTTTTCACTGGCTCGATTCCAATCGAATTAGACTAGCCATTCACCAACACGAACAAACCGGAAGTCATCATGAAATCAAAAACCACTTTTTCATCGGCTCGATTCCAATAGAATTAGACTAGCAATTCGACAACAATGAACAAGCCCGAAGTTATCATGAAATAAAAAACCACTATTCATTGGCTCAATTCCATTCGAATTAGACTAGCGATTCGTCAAAAAGGAACAAACCTGAAGCTATCATGAAATCAAAAACCACATTTCATTGGCTCGATTCCAATTGAATTAGACTAGCGATTTGCCGAAAAAGAACATGTCCGAAGTTATCGTGAAATCAAAACCCACTTTTAATTGGGTCGATTCCAATTGAATAAGACAAGCAATTCACTAAAAATGAAAAAACGCGAAGTTATCATGAAATCAAGAACCCCTTTTCATTGGCTCGATTCCAATAGAATTAGACTAGCTATCAGCCAAAAGCAATCCAACCAGAAGTTATCATGAAATCAAGAACCCCTTTTCATTGGCTCGATTCCAATCGAATTAGACTAGCTATCAGCCAAAAGCAATCCAACCAGAAGTTATCATGAAATCAAAAACCACTTTTCATTGGCTCGATTCCAATCGAATTAGACTAGCAATTCGTCAAAAATGAACAAATCCTTAGATATCATGAAAGCAAAAACCACTTTTCATTGGCTCGATTCCAATCGAATTAGACTAGCAATTCACCAAAAATGAACGAACCTCAAGTAATCATGAAATCAAAAACAACTTTTCATTGGCTCAATTCCAATCAAATTAGACTAGAAATTTGCTAAAATCGAAAAACACGAAATTATTATGAAATCAAAAGCCACTTTTCATTGGCTCGATTCCAATCGAATTAGACTAGCGGTTCGCAAAAAATGAACAAACAAAAAGTTATCATGAAATCAAAAACAACTTTTCGTTAGCTCGATTCCAATCGAATTAGTCTAGCCATTCCCCAAAAATGAACAAACTCCAAGTTATCATGAAATTAGAAACCACATTTCATTAGCTCGATTCCAATCTAATTAGACTA
>NW_019248166.1:0-1387 GCF_002742605.1 Olea europaea var. sylvestris | reverse complement strand
ACAGCACCTTACACACCAGAGCAAAATGGAGTGGTTGAACGAAAGGATCGTACCGTGTTTGAAATGACAAGAAGTTTACTAAAAGGCAAGGGACTTCCAAATCAATATTGGGCAGAAGCAATTACTACCTCAGTATATCTACTAAATATTTCTCCTACAAAGGATGTCTTGAATCAAACACCATATGAAGCTTGGAGAGATACAAAAGCTTTGGTAAGCCACATAAGTATTTTTGGTTGCATTGACTTCCAAATTAATATTGGGTTGAAGCAATTACTACCTCAGTGAATGTTTCTCCTACAAAGGCTGTCTTAAATTAAACATCATATGAAGCTTGGAGAGATATATAACCTTTGGTAAGCCACTTAAGAATTTTTTTCTTGTATTACTTATGCTTTAGTAAATTCTAAAGATCCCCAAAAACTAGATGAAAAATCTAAAAATGCATTTTCACCGGTTATTATCTTGAATCCAAAGCATATAGGTTATATAACCCTCTTAGTGGCAAAGTGATTGTTAGTAGAAATGTAATCTTTAATCAAGAAACAGGCTGGAATTGGAGTAGCAGTATTGACAGAACTCGACTTGAACTTCATTGAATGAAATAGTGAACCCAGTACTAGCAAACTCAACAAATTCTTCTCCCTTAACTTCAAGTAGTAGCAGCCAACAAATTTACCAAGTTCATGTACTACAAATTCAACAGACAACAACTCATCTTCCTTGAATGAGTCATCTGATAAGACTTCTCCAGGAAAATTCACATCTTTGAAAGAAATCTATGCATCTGGTGCATTTGCATTATTTGTTACAGATCCTACAAATAATGAAGAAGTAACAAAAATGGAGGAGTGGCAAAATGCAATGAAGGAAGAACTCATGGCAATACAAAAAAATAAAACTTGGGAATTTGCATACTTACCTAATGGAAAAAGTGCTATTTGCTTGAAATGGATTTTCAAAACAAAGTACCATGCAGATGGAAGTATACAGAGGCACAAGGCTAGACTAGTAGCAAAGGAATACTCACATCGTCATTGTATTGATTACAAAGAGACATTTTCTCCCATTGCTCGATTTGAAACCGTGAGAACTATTTTGGCCTTGGCTGCAAAACTACAATGGCTTATTTATCAATTTGATGTAAAGTCTGCCTTTTTGAATGGTAAATTGGAAGAAGGGGTCTATGTTACTCAACCTAAAGGTTTCGTAGTCAATGACAAAGATGAAAAGGTGTACAAACTAAGAAAGGCACTCTACAGGTTAAAGCAGGCTCCACAAGCATGGTATGGCAAGAATGATTTGTATTTTCTACAATATGGGTTTGTAAGGAGTGAAGATGAGCCTACACTTTACTTGAAGAAGAAGGGTAAGAATGATCTTCTTA
>NW_019248165.1:0-1387 GCF_002742605.1 Olea europaea var. sylvestris | reverse complement strand
TTTGTTGACCCAAAATTCATGTCAAAGCATGCTACAATTTTTCCTACAGGTATAATTAAAAAAATTGATAAAAAATCAAGTTTGATGGGATTTTAGTTAAACTAAACTGGGGCTTATTTGAATGATGGGGTTCTCTGAATCTGAATCACAGACCAACTAGCTGATGACACTTGGAATTGAGAATTTTCATCATGCAATTGGTGGGATGACCAAACATAGTCAAAACTTAGCATAAGAATCACTAATTTTAGTTGAAGCCCACTATTGAGTTTAATTCTTTGTGGATTGAAACTGTCGTCACATAGAAGACGTTAGAATTAATTGAAGGTTAATTATAAGAATGTGATTTCAAAACATGTTTGAGATATAAGTTCGACAATAAACAAATGTTGTAGAGTCTCATTGCGGTTACATAGTGGAGTAACAAACAAAAATCGTAGTGTCAATATAATTTTTCCCTGAATCAATGTGGAAAAATCTTTAAATTTCTAAAATCTCCTTGTATGCACATTCTTTCATTTATTTTTTCAAGTGTTTCCAAACATTAAAGCATGTTTGTGAAGTGTTTATAAATGGATTAAATTATAAATGAATTGAATTGTATGAAGAAAATGAATAGTACTTGTGAATATCTCAAAATGTGTTAATAAAAAGTATTGCAAACAGTCTTAAGTTTCGTTTGTAAAAATGAATAGATGTGAAGGTGAATGGATTTGCTTGCAAGTCAAACGCGACATCTGAGGACTTCTTCTCCACGGTGCTTGCCAAGCCAGGAGCCACCAACAATTCAATGGGGTCACTGGTGACTGGAGCCAATGTCCAAAGAATCCCTGGCCTTAACACCTTGGGCGTCTCCCTCTCCCGGATCGACTATGCCCCCGGAGGCTTAAATCCACCCCACACGCACCCTCGTGCCACGGAAATGGTGTTCGTTCTAGAAGGTGAATTGGATGTTGGTTTCATTACCACAGCCAATGTCCTGTATTCCAAGTCTATTAAGAAAGGAGAAACATTTGTATTCCCGAAAGGTCTGGTCCACTTCCAGAAGAACAATGGCAAGGTCCACGCTGCAGTAATAGCCGCGTTCAACAGTCAGTTGCCTGGAACTCAGTCCATAGCAGCCACATTGTTTGCTGCTTCACCACCTGTGCCAGACAATGTTTTGACAAAGGCATTCCAAGTTGGTACCAAGGAAGTTGAGAAAATCAAGTCCAGATTTGCACCAAAGAAGTAGAAGAAGACTCTGCCACATGAAACTTAAGCATCTGGGATTTGTTTTGAATGGCTAATAATGTAAATTTGATTTCTTCTATTTGGGAATCGGAAAATGACGTGAAACAGTACAAAATCAGACTGTTATTGGGAAGCACGGCTTGAATAATAGAAG
>NW_019248164.1:0-1387 GCF_002742605.1 Olea europaea var. sylvestris | reverse complement strand
CCGGGGTCAATTTCGTCACTTTTCTCTACTGTGTCGGAATTAGCTGAAATTTGACTTGTTGATCGGAAACAAAAATCGCGCCGAGGGCAATTTCGTCATTTTTATCGACTTTGTCGAAATTGACTGAAATTTGGCAGTTTGATCTGAAATAAAAATCGCGCCGGGGGCAATTTCGTCATTTTTCTCGACTGTGTCGGAATGGGCTCAAATTTGACAGTTTGATCGGAAACAAAAATCGAGCCAGGGGCAATTTCGTCATTTTTCTCGACTGTGTCGGAATTTGCTGAAATTTGGTAGTTTGATCGGAAAGAAAAATCGCGTCGGCGGCAATTTCGTCATTTTTCTCGACTGTGTCGGAATGGGCTCAAATTTGACAGTTTGATCGGAAACAAAAATCGCGCCGGGGGCAATTTCGTCATTTTTCTCGACTGTGTCGGAATTGGCTGAAATTTGGCAGTTTGATCGGAATGGGCTCAAATTTGACAGATTTATCGGGAACAAAAATCGCGCCGGAGGAAATTTCGTCATTTTTCCAGACTGTGTCGGACTTGGCTGAAATTTGGCAGTTTGATCGGAAATAAAAATCCCGCCGGCGGCAATTTCGTCATTTTTCTCGACTGTGTCGGAATGGGCTCAAATTTGACAGGTTGATTGGGAACAAAAATTGCGCTGGGTGTAATTTCGTCATTTTTTGCGACTGCGTCGGAATTGGCTAAAATTTGACTGGTTGATCGGAAACAAAAATCGCCCCGGGGGCAATTTCGTCATTTATCTCCACTGTGTCGGAATTGGCTGAAATATGGCAGTTTGATATGAAATAAAAATCGCACCGGGGGCAATTTCGTCATTTTTCGCGACTGTGTCGGAATTGGCTAAAATTCGACTGGTTGATCGGAAACAAAATCGCGTCAGGGGCAATTTCGTCATTATTCTATACTGTGTTGGAATTGGCTGAAATTTGGCAGTTTGATCGGAAATAAAAATCGCGCCGGCGGAAATTTCGTCATTTTTCTTGACTGTGTCGGAATGGGCTCAAATTTGACAGGTTTATCGGGAACAAAAATCGCGCCGGGGGCAATTTCGTCATTTTTCTCGACTGTGCCGAAATTGGCTGAAATTTGTCAGTTTTATAGGAAATAAAAATCGCGCCGGCAGCAATTTCGTCATTTTTCTCGACTGTGTCGGAATTGGCTGAAATTTGGCAGTTTGATCGGAAAGAAAAATCGCGCCGGCGGCAATTTCGTCATTTTTCTTGACTGTGTCGAAATGGGCTCAAATTCGACAAGTTGTTCGGGAAAAAAAAGGGCACCTGGGGCAATTTGTCATTTTTCTCGACTGTGTCGGAATTTGCTGAAATATGGCAGTTTGATCTGAAATAAAAATCACT
>NW_019248163.1:0-1387 GCF_002742605.1 Olea europaea var. sylvestris | reverse complement strand
GAAAAAAAATTCATTGCCGCATACACAACATATTTATTTTTCATCGCCACATTCAGCATATCTCAAATTGTGATTTTTGGAATTTCCCATCTCTTTGTATCCAAATTTTACACCTTAATTCCAAGTAATGCTGGAATCTAATCAAAAGCATGTTTTCTATTTTTTATACAAAAATTGGTGTCTACTGTTTCTTGAATATCTTCCTTGTGCATTTGTATTTAAAACCTAATCATTAAATTTCCATCTAACGGGGTCATCTTAGTCAACATCACAGACGCCCAATTCATGGGCTATCTCTGTATCTTTGCATGTAAATCTATTAAGTAAACGTAATTATTCAACGACTTAATTTTGAATGCATATTTGTTAATTTTATTTGGCTTCTTGTTTATCGTCCGATGAGTTATCACATTCTGATTTTTTTATATGTAGTACAGTTCATGAATTTAACTAGTTTTACACCTGTCTATTACAAAATATTGTTACTTCTGAAATAAAACGCTATCAATTCTAGTTCGATTTTACTTGCACCCGAAGAGTATAATTTAATATGATCTAATGTTCATGTTAAACTCACAAGCATACTAGATCGCTGGTAAGTAATAAATTTAGTGAGTTGAGAATATTGTCCCACAAGGAATAAATTTCAATTCAAGTTTACCGATTATGTGTGGAATTCGAATTATGTAAAACAAAAGAGAATTTGATTTTGTGTTGTCATGCTAAATTATCTAAGAAAGCAATAAAATTAGGATTTTTATCAAATATGAATGATTGTACTGGATTTCGATTCCTCCGATTGTTATCTTTTCAATTCTTGATTCGTAATCTAATTCCGTTCCTCCATTCTTAACAATTGATAAAATTAATGTATTTAACTTTCTTTTCCAAAACAAATTAAATCCATCCTAACTATGATCCGAATATATTCCTAACTCGAATTCGAATGGTTAGGATGCATTATAATTTAGATTATCTATATGATTGCACGTGTGATAAATGTTATTCCTAAAATTATTACATATGTTAATTTTGTCACGTTCTAAACTTATTATGAGTCTTTGAACACTATAAGAAGTAACTAATTATTTAATTGGTGGCCAATCAATTAAATAATGCAGTGTGTATGTAAAATTAATAAAAAAAATACAAGAATTAAACTAAACTACTATTCTTGAAATAGAAATAATTAACAAATACGGTTCATCTTCATCCGATACAAAAAGCGAATCTAGCCTAACATATTAATATATAAATTACAAGAAGAATAATAGAAAAATATCACTCAAATCATGAAATAATTCAAAATATGATGATCTTCAAGTCCAAGGTTGAATTCTTCAAAATTGTGGTGTAATTGAGCTTCAATTCCATGCTACGACTAATT
>NW_019248162.1:60434-66107 GCF_002742605.1 Olea europaea var. sylvestris | reverse complement strand
CCAATTTTCCACTTGGCGCATTTTCATTAATGGTTGTCAAAAATCACAAAAAAAAGGCACCGCTGCCAATGCAGCACATGTATGGTGCTTGTAAGTTATTCCCTGTACTAACTCTTTTCAGGGTAGCTTAGCGACAAGAAGAAGCCATCTATTGAATAGAACAAAAACAACAAAAATCTTGCAGATTTTTGTAGTACCAAGTAGGATATGTGTGATCCTCACAACTTCAATCTGTGGGCAAAATGTTAGTAGGCCCAAGGTCAGTTAAGATATTTTGAGTGTCCTGTACGAAATTTAAGAGAATGTTCCTCTTTAATTTAACTAAGATTCTGCTACAATCAAATCGAAGGACTAGACTACAAGAATACGTTTGCTAGCTCCTGTTGCAAAGTTGGTGGTTGTTACGAGTTATTTTAAGCCTTGTAGCCACCTAAAACTGGCATCTTAACACAATAATGCATTTCCATGTGGTGACCTAGATGAGGATGGCTACATGCACTCTCCCTCTTGGTTATGGGTGAAAATGGGAGACACGGGGTATGACTTCTAGCAAGATACGAGACTATGGTTTGGTAGGTTCTCTTTTGCTCTTAAAGAAGAGGGGTACAAGCAATCTTAGGCAGAATATTCACTCTATTTGTCTAATACGAAAGAAGAAGTATCCTAAATGATTCTTCTAAAAGGAAAGATCATGGAAATTTAAAATATTCTTTTGGAAACTAAATTTGATTGATTAAGAACAAGAATTTACTTGTCACAAAGAAAGTATGCACTTGAAATCTAGAAGTATTCAACTTTTGATAACCTCATCACGATAGTGGATTGGAGGGTCATTAAGGACTTGCAAGAAAAGTGAAAGGTTGAGAACTTAACTGTTAAAATATATATATATATATATATATATACACACACACACACACACACACACAAATTTAAGTGCCAAGCTTTAATTTTTCTATTCTTTTATTTCTGGATTGAGCCATTGAAGTGCTTCATTTTATCTCAACTAGGAATTTTGTGAATTTCTTAATGTTATCAAATTTATACTTGATTAGTCAATTAAATTGGAAAGCATGGAATCCGTCAACCCAAAAAATTAAAGAAAAGTAAAAATCCACAAAGAACAGCAAGAATTGGCCGTGTCACTTGAAACCTTTAATTTTTTTTACTATAGTTCAACCCTTTGATCATTTACCTTTTCCAAGTTGATGCTCACTGGTCGAGTTTTCAAAACATTGGAATTTAATTCCATTTGAGTGAATATTAATTTTATGCATTTTACAATCTGATTGAATGTATGTACATGGTGCCAAGACCTTTCGTACTAGGGTATAAGTTTGTACACCTGAGCAACGATGCTACATTGTCAAATTGGCCCTCGTTCCAACTTCCCTGGTCTAAAATATTATACAATAAGTACAAATGACAAGTCAAGTTTCACTTGTTTAATAGTATCGAATAACATGGGATGACAAGAATTACCCAACAAATTAAGGTGAAAGACTCCTCCAAAACAAAGCTCAAATTATTCTTCCATTTCACACAAATTGGCAATAATAATCTTACAACAAATGCAAATCACATTCTAAAACATGGTGAATTAAAATGGACAAAACCACAACATTAGTGTGTGTGTGTATTGTTATAATTCTTTTGTTCAAAATCATATGAGAGTGGGGCCTTTACTAGGCCAAATGAGGGATTGATTATTGGATTGTCAAATGGGAAAAATTCATAATTCATGTGTATTATTTACATCAATTTAAAAATCAAACAGATAGATTAAAAATTCAAATTTCAGGTATATATTTAATTAATTAAAAATATTTATTAAATAAGTATAATAAAATCACAGTTATACGATTAATGGTCACAGATTCATAAATATAGGTCACAGATTTATTTACTGGTAGTCTATCATCAAATTAAATTATTTCATGGTCACAAATAAAAAATTTTGTAGGTTACAGATTATTTCGAGGTCATAGATTACTCAAATTATAGGTCACGGTTTATCTATGGGTCACATGTTTTCAAATATATTGGTTATTGTTGTAAATGGAAAATTCATTAAAGTTTATTGGTGAATGACATTTGTACTCCTGTAGCCCTAGAAATTATTACCATTGTATCCCTGATTCTTACCTATAAATATAGGGTTTTGGTTTTCAATAACACACACAAAAAGTTTATTGAGTTTTCTCTATTCTCTTTTCCTCTTATTTTATAACACGTTATCAACACAAAACTTTTAGAAGGTAGTAATTTTTTTTTCATAATCATCTATCACATATATCAAAATTAATTTGATGATACGTAAATTTTACATATACATATGTTGAATCTGCAATACGTGATCTCATCTTTCTCGATCATTATGTTTTCTTTGTACCTCTCTTTGAATTAATTAATGTTTTTTTCTTTTACATCAATCCACGTGCATTTTTATGGAGATATATTTATGTTAAATCAATTGATATGAATTAATTCATGTTCTTATACCCTCCTTATATTTAGATTAGCCCTTTACGTTGTACCCAACTCATCTTTTCTCTCAAATCCATTGGTTTCTGCAAATTTCATGTCTTAATTGGTTAATACTAATTCAATTCTTTTAATTACACATAATTAGAATTTCGTGCCATAATATGTGAATAGGTTTCTATATATCATCAAATTTTTTTGTGTTTCACTCGACTCATGTTATTAATTCAAAATAATATTTTACATGTATTTGTATATTAATTAATGGTGAGCAATTGGATGTACTATCATTTTTTTTATATTTAGTTATGAAACATTACATTAAATTTATTTTTAATTGTTGTTGCTCCTGAAGTAGCAAAACATTATAATTAATATTCCAGAAGAATATTAATCATAAATTTATTCGTTGTTACTCCAGAAGTGGCACAACATTATAAGAATATTATTTGCTCCTGAAGAGCATAAATTATAACTCTTAATATTCCAGAAGAATATTGACATATTGCACGTGAAGAAATAATAGCAAAATATAATGTGCTCCAGAAGTAGCATATGTTTCGAAGAACATATTGTTTCAAATTAGTGTTTATCCCTAGAGGAAAACACGTAACTTAAAGTCATGTTGATATTGACTATTTGATTAACATGTGATAATTAATCATATTCTTCGAAACTAATTGTATTTTTTTATTGTGTAGTTAAACAAATGGCAAATATTACGAAACTTGAGTTTGCTGCACTTGACATATCTGGTAAAAATTATCTGTCATGGATACTGGATGCTGATATCCATCTCGTCTCAAAGGGTCTGGGAGAGACAATAAAAAAAGGAAACAATGAATCCCTGCAGGATCGTGCAAAAGCACTCATTTTCCTCCGTCACCATCTCCACGATGGATTAAAAATTGAATATCTCACTGAGAAAGATCCACGAATTCTTCGAAAAAAGTTAACTGAAAGATTTGATCATCAGAGGAATATAGTCTTCCCCAAAGCCCGTTATGAGTGGATGTACCTTCGTTTGCAAGACTTTAAAACGGTTAGTGAGTATTATTCTGAATTGTTCAGAATATGTTCAAAGTTGACTTTGTGTGGAGAAAAAATCACCGATGAAGATATGTTGGAAAAAACTTTCTCCACATTTCATGCCTCGAATGTGCTCTTGCAGCAGCAATATCATGAGCGTGGCTTCAATAAGTACTCAAAACTTATATATTGCCTACTACTTGCTAAACAAAATAATGAATTGTTGATGAAAAATCATGAATTACGTCCAACTGGTTCTTACCATTGCCTGAAGCAAATGGTACTACATTGTCTGAAGAAAATACAATATCAAGACAAGGACGTGGACGTGGACGTGGACGTGGACATGGACACGGACGTGTACGTGATATCATGGAAGAAATAATCAACAACAAGGCAATAAATTCAAAAGGCACAAAGCAAACGAAAGTGGCAAATCTAAAAAGGAGTATGGAAAAAGTTGCTTCAGATGTGGAATGAAAGGGCATTAGATACGTACGTGTTATACCTCAAAATATCTTGTGGATCTCTACCAGAGATCAATCAAGGGAAAAGAAAAATTGAAGACTAATTTTGCTGATCATGATGATCCAATTGATGTGACTCATTTGGATGTCTCCGATTTATTTACTGATCCAAATGGAAATATTGACCATTTGGTTGGGGGTGGTGTGATAGAAGATATAGACTAATTTACTAGTATTTCTTTCGTTTTAAAAATTCAGTCTCAAATATGTTTTTACTTTTCCGCACAAAAAATAAAAAAATAAAAAATAAAACTTTATTATGCACCGTTTATTTCATGATATTAAGTAATGTTTACTTCTTTAAATCTAATTTCAAGTTTTTTTTTTAAAATTTTGTTTATTTTGTTATATTTATAAATTCATGATGGATAGTCAAGACAGCTGCTTAATTGATAGTGCAACTACACATACTATTTTTAAGACAAAAAATACTTTTTGGACTTAATATTAGCTGAAAATAATTTTAACAGGATATCGGGTGCGTCGAATATCGTTGAAGGCTCCGGAAGAATTTGTATTATTTTACCAAATAATAAAATTATATATTGACGATGCACTTTGTTCTAGCAAATCCAGAAAAAATTTGCTTAGCTTTAAAGATATTCGCTGCAATGAATATCACATTGAGAAGATGCAAGAAAATAATGTTGAATATCTTTGCATCATTTCTTTTGTATCTGGCAAGAAGCAAATAAATGAAAAATTTCATGCACTCCCGTCTGGCATGTATTTTACATTTATAAAAATGGTCGAATCAAATAATGTTACGAACCAGAAGTTCGTTGATTCAAAAAGTTTTATACTTTGACATGATCAACTTAGACATCCAGGAGTCATAATGATGCGTCGAATAATAAACAACTCACATGAACATCCTTTAAAGAACCAGAAGATTCTTTTATCTAATGATTATCCATGTGTAGCTTGTTCGCAAGACAAGTTAGTCATTAAACCTTCAACTACAAAGGTCAATATTAAATCTCCAACTTTCTTAAAAAGAATATATGGAAATATATGTGGGTCAATACACCCACCATGTGGACCATTTCGTTACTTTCTGGTATTAATTGATTCTTTTACAAGATGGTCACATGTTTGCCTATTTTCAACTAGGAATGTAGCATTTGCTAGACTACTTGCTCAAATCATAAAATTGCGATCACAATTCCCCGATTACTTAATCACGACTATTCGTCTTGACAATGCTGGTGAATTTAGATCACAAGCATTTGATGATTATTGTATGTCAATTGGGATTGAAATTGAACATTCAGTTGCACATGTTCATACACAAAATGGTTTAGTAGAATCGTTTATTAGACGTCTACAACTTATTGCTAGACCATAACTTATAAAAACAAAACTCCTAACTTCTATTTGAGGTCATGACATATCACATGCTGTATCATTGGTTCGTATAAGACCAACTGCCTATCATCAATATTCACCTTTGCAACTTGCATTTGGTCATGAACCTGATATTTCTCACCTACGAGTTTTTGGTTGTGTTGTCCAAGTTCCTATTTCACCCCCACAACGTACTAAAATGAGTCCCCAACGAAAACTTGGGATTTATATGGGTTTTGATTCACCATCTATTATTAAATATCTTGAACCTTTAACGGGTGACTTA
>NW_019248162.1:55419-58933 GCF_002742605.1 Olea europaea var. sylvestris | reverse complement strand
ACAATTATGGGAAAAAATTCTTCTGACACCACTGTATATAAGAAAGAAAGAACTTTCATATTTTTCATGGATTGATCCTTCTGTTGCTTAAGTTGTGCTACTGTGTAGTTCACATCAGATTCAGGTGTTTCATAATCTTGCTCAATCACTTCCCATAGATTATGTACCATTAAGAAAGCTTTCATTTTGAATTACCAAAAGTCATAATTTTCTCTAGAAAACACTGTTGGTATTGGAAGTGAAGGAAGACTTGTTCCTGCCACTCTTATCTTCTCTCACAAGCGTCAAGATCAATGGATGCTCTGATACCAAATGTTAGCTCCTTTCCTATAAAAGAGCTCTGAAAACCAGCACTATAATTTCAAAAATAAAGGAAAAGGCAGCAATAGACTTGAAGAACAATGAAGAAGTGCAAAAACAGAAAAAAAGAGATAAAACAAAGAGCTGCAGAGAAAAAAGGGTCAATCCCCCTTCATTTTTCTCTTCCATACGTATTATATAGACTTCTTTTTACATAGTAAATAGAAAAATATACAAAAGGCTGAACCTAGAGTACATTAGCTACCAATTCAACATGGTCATTGTAGGCTACATTACTTTCTACTGTAGATTAAAAAAGATAGGCTAAACTAGGAGTTTAAAAAAAATAATAATAATAATAATAAAATTTTAAAAAAATAAAAACAGCTTCTTTTCTTTCATTTCAAACATATTGTGCAAACAACTATGTTACTATAGAAATAAAATTTTCAATTTGTGAAAGATATTAAAAAAATGAAAAAAGTATTTGTAAAAACATTTAAATATACCGTGAGGTCTGAAGTATATGCGAGGAAATAGTCTCCCCAAATACTTGGATGATATGTGATAGAGCGGCAAGCATTCTCAATCCCCACATTTTTGGTGGAAATTGGACCAGCCGATGCACATATTTGGGTATTCATTCCATATTTAATTAGACTTTGGATAGGAAAAATCAGTCATTTCCAGTGCTTCTCACTTTCGATGGACTTGTTTTAATATATATATATATATATATATATGAAATTAATTCATGTGTATTGTTAGCATCTCACGATTCAACCGAGAGTGGGGATGATAATTATGTATAAAAGTAACAAAATATTGAATGATTTTTTGACCCCCAAAATTATAATTTTCTAAAAGTAGCATTAGGCCTGGTTTGACCCACATTCTTTAAAAAAAATGTATTTTTAAACAATAATTTGACATTATTTTAACCACATATTTTTCAATAAAATAATATTACAAACAATTTCAAAACTTTTCATTATTTTTTAACCATATATTTCCCATCAATATACTATTAAAAATGTATTCTTATAAAAATAATGTATCTCAAACAAGGGCAGAAATTAAGGCCCTATTCTCTTTATCGTTTTTAAGTCGTTTTCTGTTTTCGATTTTTGAAAATAATGAAAACGCATTCTTTTTTTTCTTTTTTTTTCCATTTTCAAAAACGAGTTTTCAAAAACAAAAAAAAAAAAATAACTTCTAAAGAAAACCCAAAAAGTCAAGGTTGACGTTTTGGGCTTTTTCTTCACAAAAATAGAAAAGAAATGAAAACGCGGAAAACAAGCGGCACACTTGCACCTTCACGTTTTCTTCAGACTCGTCCATCTCCCTCCTCTCTTCATTGCACACTTGCACCTTCTCTTCCTCCTCTCTTTTGCCGGCGCTAGTGTGGAGAGGCGACGAAGGATATGCCTCGATGCCGGCATCAGTGTGGGGTGTTGCAGCGTCGCCTACGTCGTACCCATTCATCGCAAGGCTATTGTCGGTGTGGGCTCGTCTCTATCTCCTCTCTCTTCGACGATGGCTGGGGTTCGGGGAGACGAAGGTCGTAGCAGCGCGCTCTTCAACGTCGGCTGTAGTTCGTCCTCTTTTCACTCTATGCAGTTGGGTTTTTTTTTCCCTTTTTTGATCTGATAGCAATGGCAGTTGATGGTAGTGGTAGTGTTGGTGTTGATTTCGGTTAATTTGTTAGATGGTGGTGGTGACGGTCGACGACGATGATGTGGTGGCTGAATTGGTTGAATTAATCTTCACTGTGATGATATGCTTGATGAATTGAATTGATGTGGTTCTTCTTTCTTCTATGTTTTCCGCGTACCCCCCCCCCTCTGTTGCCGATTTTCTTCCTATGTGGTGGCGACGGCAATGACAATTTTTGATGGTTCATGGTAGTAGTGGTGGTGTTGATTTTGGCGGTGGCGGTGGCGGTGGTTGATTTTGGTTGATGGGTGTTGGTGTTGGTGTTGATTTTGGCAGTGGTTGACAATGGTGACTGGTGGCAGCGTTGTGGTGGTATTGATTTTGGTCGGCTTTTGTGGTGGTGTTATGGTGGTGTTGTGTCAGTTTTTTCAACAAAATATTATAAAAAATTATTTTGAAAATTTCAAAGCAAACGTGTTTTTCATTTTTGTGTTTTGAGAAACAATTTTGCAAAATAACAAAAAGAACGTATTTTCAACAATTTCAAAACTGACTCTGAAAACACAAAACACAAAATGAATTCAAAACTCAAAACTACGAAATCAAAACACAAAGAGGACAAGGCCTAAGTTTCTTGCTTCGTTCCTGAAGTAGTTGTCTCTAAAATTTTTCCAATTGGTTTGCTCTTGGTTTACCATATGTGTATATCTAACAAAGTGTATGACAAGAAATTGCATACATCATTTTTTTTTTTGGCACTAAAATAGTAGTTAACAGGTAAACGATTACATTCAATTAACATCTCCAACATCACAATGTCTACTAAACCAAATTAAGTTTGGATATTAAAAAATAAAATATGTTTTTCAGCATCACTTCTTATGGCATAATTTATTCTCGTCATCTATTGATTCCACTGTTAACTTGAAGGTATTGAATGAGCGGGAACTAAACTGATTTTTTATAAAACAAAGCAATCCACAATTTTCTGAAATATTTAAAAAAAAAAAAAGTTCCGCCAACTTCCAGTGGGGGCACCCTTTGTCACTTCTTATAGAATTTCTTAGAAGCGTACAAGGTTTGTTGATCTGAAACGACACGAATATATGAGTTAGTAATGTTTTTACGCCTACAAACGTGAATGCAAAGGGAAAGAAAAATCGAGATTATAAAAAAATGACTTGTAAAAAGAAAGTGTCCAAAGCTTGTAGACATTCCACAAACATAAAGCTAGTGCCATTGAAAATGTCTATTGGAAAGAACCAATAAAATCAATTTGATCTGGTATTTAATATTTCCTCAATAATAATATCTTGTAGGTGAATCCATATTTTTAATGTACCGAATTCCAAAAGATTGTCTTCAATACTTGTCAAGGCGAATCTGTAATTGCGAAGGGCTGGTTTAGTGGGGGTGCCAAGCAAGGGCTGATCTAGACGACTTGGGTTAGGGGGTTAGAAATAAAAATTATAGATATCTTCTAATAAAAAAAGCTGGAAAAAAAAATTACAAAATCTAGAGGGTCAATTGACCCTGTGAAATCCCCCCCCCCCCCCCC
>NW_019248162.1:46063-55376 GCF_002742605.1 Olea europaea var. sylvestris | reverse complement strand
CGATCCGCCCCTGGTGCCAGGGGTTATTTTGGGTTTTGCAATAGGGGGTGGGTCGGGTGAAGAAGGTTAAAGAATTTCATTTCATATTTCTTTTCTTCTTTTCTTTTCTTTAAATTTAAATTTAATAATTATATAATTGTGTATTTAGCACGATAGTAGGCTCGAGGGTCATTAAGGACTTGCAAGAAAAGTGAAAGGTTGAGAACCTAATTGTTAAAAATAAAAAGTTCACACAGATTGGAGAGCCAAGCTTTAATTTTTCCTTTTCATTTATGTTCAGATTGAGTAATTGAACTACTTTATTGGTGCCAACAACTTTCAAATTAAGGTATAAATTTGTACACAATCGAGCTATGGTGCTAGAGTGTCACTACAAATGACAAATCAAGCTTGAGTCGTTCAATTCTATCAAATAACGTGGGATAACGAGAATTACAAAACTAATTAAGGTTAAAACTTCTCCAAAACAAAGCTCAATCTATTCTGTCATTTCACGCAAATAGACAACATTAATCTTACAACAAATGTAAATCATACACACTCTAAAACACGATGCATTAAAGAAAGGGGCCATGCTTGGTGTACATTATGGGCACCATAATGGTGTCCATAATGCACACATGGCGCCTCCCTATTGGACATTATGGACGCGCCAAGAATTATTCTAAACAATAATAATATCTAGCATTAGTAGTGTAGGAACATCAATCTAGATAACCACACTTGATAAGTTCAATTAAATGAATCATGTGATTTCCCTTTAAGTAAATCTATCATTAAATGTCATGCAATTATTATCTAAACTAGTGCTTGACTTGAGCAGCGATGAATAGCAATACTCGCATTACAAGGGACAAAAACCACAACATTAGTATTTGAATAATACTATCTAATATCAATTGTTCTAAAACACTAATCTGGGTAGCCACACATAATAAATTCAATTAAATGAATCATATGATATTACATTTAAATGTATATATCATTTAATGTCATACAACTGTCACCTAACATGATGTTGAATAGTATTACTCTGGTATATATGATCATGCATTCATAACTTATTATTGAAATTCTGCGAATGCTTATTCTTTTGAGGCCCCTTTTGATTTACGTAACATTCAACTTTTGATATTTTATGTTTAAACTTGACACGCATGCTGAAGAATAGTTTCAAATGTGGACTATATGAGATTCTTTCCTCATTGCTGACTATCCTGTATTTCTTTATTTATTGCTTACTTCAATTTGAGAATAAAAATTCTTTTCACATCAGCTCATGTGAGTTTAGACTAGTTTCACTTAAAATTATAAGATTGAGAAGCTTAATACCAAGGAAAGAGCACTGGAATTAGAAGTGTAAATGAGATCAAAGGAATCTAAAACTCTAGGTGCCAGCATGCTCTAGATTTTATTTTGCATTTGTCTTGTAACTAACCTTAATATCAAAAACTTGCATTTTTGTTTTAAATTAACGAAGTTTGTCATAAATCCACATGTTAGTATTTTCCAAGCTTCACTTTGAAATTATATTGACATGTTCGATTATACTTAAAAGTTATTGTTAGTCCCAGTACGAAATTCAATCAGCACAAGCCAACAATATTGGACAAAATACACTTCATTTTTGTATATCGACAAAAGCTTGAATGCCATTGTCAGACTCAATAATATTGAACCAAATACACTAAAAATGAATATTCATTTAATCGGCATCTTATTTATCTTGAGACTTGTTACACAAACAGGGTCGGGATAGGCCCCTGATTGAGTAGCATAACACATTTATCTTGTATATAGCACTATGCTACAAAAACGAGATATTAAGTCTCCATTTTTCCCTCATTATTTTAATTTATAATTTTTGGAATAGTATTTTTTTGGAGAATATGTAATTGAAAAAGAATGAACATTTTTAATTTACATGTAATATTATTTTATGAAATATTGTATTGTTAAAAATAACAGAGAAAAAATTATAATTTAAAACAATGGGAGCCAAACGGGAACTAAAAAGGCAACCTTAAGTTCTAAGTTTTAGATAGATTCTACAGATATTCTCGTTTTGGTGTCACCTATTATTGAACTATAAAACATCTTGTCTCGTCCAAAGTGGAGTCTTGATTTATTTATTTTTTAATTGTTTTCCCCTTTTGTCGTTTGTATTAACTATCAACGTTAAGCATTGGTTCCATTATATCCAAAAAAAAATATAAAAATAAAAATAAAAATCCACTTTAGGAGATCGCAATCAAATTTATAAAATCCATTTTAGGAATATATGTCGCAATGGTTATTAGTGGAAATAATCTGCACAAAATACCCCTATTTTGATGGAGGTGAAAATAAGAAATACAAAATAAATAAAACAAACGAGTCAAACAGCAGAGTCAACTCGGAGAGAAGCACGACAAAGCGGGCAACTCGACTGAGTCGTGAGCCACTTATCCACGCAGTCCGAGTGAAAGCAGTGGTGACAGCGAGGCAGCACTTTTACTTCATCTCCATCTTGAAAAATGCCTAAGCAAATACAACACTCTGAATCAACAAAATTCCCAGGACTCGATCCCGATCCCATGTACGAAACAATCGGGAGGTTGTTAATTGCGGTTGAGTCCAGCCCCTGCTGTGGCTGAGGCGGCGGCGGCGGCACGTGGACCAAGTGGGAAGCGGAAGGCTGAGGAGGACGAAGGCGGTATCGACAGACCCACCTGGCGTAAAGGACATAAAAAAAAAATCTTCATATAAAGGAGGAATCAAAGGCTCAATATGAGAGCAAAAGTTCTTATGATGGCTTTTCAAAAGTCAATGCAAAGGACAATGTGGATCACTCCAACAAATATAAAAAGAAGGGGAAGCTACTTAGTCCTAAAAATGATCAAGGAAAGCTCAAAACCAAGTCCAAGGGACCTTGCTATGTTTGTAGAAAATTGGGACACTATGTAAGAGATTGCAGGCATAAAAATCACAAAAGAAGGAAGGAAATGTGAACTCCGTTGAAGAGATTATCACTATGGTGAGCGAAATCAATGTAATTCAAAGCAAAGTTTCAGGTTGGTAGTATAACACCTGCGCAACAATCTCTATATGTTATGATAAGTCACTTTTCAAAACTTATCATGATATTGTTGATGGACATAAAATTCAAATGGAAATTAAGGACAATCTAAAGTGACTGGCAAAGGGAACATTGAAATCAACTTCACTTCGCGAAAGAAGATTACTTTAACTAATGCTTTTCAGGTACTAGAAATGGATAAAAACTTAATAAGTAGAGTTCTTTAAGAAAAATTGGGAATCAAATCTATGGCCATATTTGAGCTGCATTATTTGAAAAATAAAAAATAAAACATTCTTAAACAATAATTTGACAGCATTTCAACCACACATTCTTCAATAAAATAATATTACACGCAAATCCAAAAAACTTTCTTATTTTTTACGCATATATTCTACATCAATCTACTATTTCCAAAAATATATTCTTTAGAAATAGTGCAGCTCAAACACACATTATATTTAAGTATGGAAAACTTGTATTAACTTGAAATGAGTGTTTTGTTTGTAAAGGCTATTTGAGTGAAGGAATGGTCAAACTATGTATTGTTTACCATCATTCGAAGAGCTTGACTTTACCATAGGTAATCGAATTTCAGAAGCTATAATAAGAGTATTCAGCTGCATAATTGGAAAATGAAGAGATCGTTGTTGTGACTTGGCTTCCTTCCAATTCCATTTAACATTTCATCAACTTTAACATCTTTAGAAACTGAAAATTGTCCATTTTCTAAATTGTACACTCTGTAGCCCTTTGATTGAGAACTATAGCCAAGAAAGATTCCTTTTACTACCTTGTTGTCCAGCTTACTTCTCTTTTGATCTGAAACATGAATATAGCACAATGATCCAAACACTTTGAAATGTTTTGCTATAGGTTTCATTCCATTCCATTCCTCAATTGGAGTCACATCTTTCACAGCCTTAGTTGAGAGTCTATTTTGCAAACAAACTGAAGTACAGACTGCTTCAGCCCAAAACATTTTTGGTAGTCCTTTCTCAGCTAGCATGCATCAAGCCATCTCCATGATTGACCTATTTTTCCTCTCAGCCACTGTATTTTGTTGTAGAGTTAAAGGACAGTAAGTTGATGATGAACTCTATTTTCTTCACAAAACTGATCAAACATTGTTGAAGTGTACTTCTTGCCATTATCTGATCTCAACACATGAATTTTGCAACCTGATTGTGCTTCTACAAGAGTTTTGAATTTTTTAAAACATTAAACACATTTGAATTATTTCTCACAAAATACACCCAGCACATTCTTGTGAAATTATCAATGAAAAGCACGAAATATAGATTTTGACTCAATGAAAATGTTTTCATAGGCCCCAAATATGTGTATGCACAAGTTGAAGATTTTATGTTACTCTTCATGTACCTTTTATCGGAAATGATTCTCTATGCATTTTGCCAAAATTACAACTTTCACGTACTCTTCCTGGCTCTTGAATTTGAGGCAAGTCTTTTATCATACCATGTGAGGTAAGCTAAGGATTTATAGTTAAAATGACCTATCTCTTGTGCCACAAAATTGACACGTCAAAATTAACTTCTACAGCATTTGCAATAACACTTTGCCAATTTACTAAAACTTTTGTTCTTTATAGGCACAAATGCAATTTCAACATCATGTGAATCACATATTTTGCACAAATGATCTTTAAATTGCAATGAATAACCATTTTGAACCATTTGACCTACGCTCAATAGATTTGAACTTAAACTAGGTACAAGTAAAACATTATCAATGTATCTTGTTTCTTTCTTTGTCTGAACAGCAATGTTTTTCAGTCCTTTAGCTTAAATAGCTTCTCCATTTTGCATTCTAATTGTAGCTTTACAATTAAGATTGAAATTGCAAAAGATCTCCTCCTTGTTTCTCATATAGTTTGTACAAGTACTATTACTAATTCAATAATCTTTTTCTACTACATCTGAAACATGAAATGCGAGAAACAAGTGATCATCTTCTTTGAAACATGAAATGCAAGAAACAAGTGATCTTCTTTCTTTTCATGAGAAAGTGAAGCTTGCTGATTTTGAGATCTTGACTGATGTTGTATTGAGGTTTGATTTTGTAGTTTAGCTCTACAAAACTTCTCCACATGACCAAATTTTTTGCAGCAACTGCACTGCTTGAATTTCCAACAATTCTTTTCCAAATGGTTTGTTTTGTTACAAACACCACAAGGAGAATATGAAAAACTATTTTCTTTGTTCATTCCTTGTTTGCTACATCTGCCTTCTCTCTTCTTTTTCCATCATACTGCTTCTTTTCACCATTTCTCCTTGAGTATTGTTGCTTATGTTTTTCAATGAAAGCTCATTAACTGAATTTTCTGCTCTTATTGCTTGTTTCTGCTCATAAGCTAATAAAGCACCTGGAAGTTCTGTTAATGAGAGACTTGATAGGTCTTTTGTGTGATTTATGGCTATTGTTACAGCATCAGACCTTTCAGGCTAGGTGATTAACACCTTTTGAACTACTCTTTTATTGGAAATTTTCTCCCCATTTAGCTTGAGTTGATTAACAATATCTACAACTCTTGAAATGTAATTTTTAATCTTTTCAACTTTTTTCATTCTAGATTTTCAAAATCTCTGCACAAGGCTTGTAACCTTATAGCACTTATCTTTTCAGATCATTTGAAATCTCCTTCAAGCTTATCCCATGCCGCATTGGTTGTAGACACAGCAACAATTATGGGAAAAAATTCTTCTGACACCACTGTATATAAGAAAGAAAGAACTTTCATATTTTTCATGGATTGATCCTTCTGCTGCTTAAGTTGTGCTACTGTGTAGTTCACATCAGATTCAGGTGTTTCATAATCTTGCTCAATCACTTCCCATAGTTTATGTACCATTAAGAAAGCTTTCATTTTGACAGACCAAAAGTCATAATTTTCTCTAGAAAACACTGTTGGTATTGGAAGTGAAGGAAGACTTGTTCCTGCCACTCTTATCTTCTCTCACAAGCGTTAAGATCAATGGATGCTCTGATACCAAATGTTAGCTCCTTTCCTATAAAAGAGCTCTGAAAACCAGCACTATAATTTCAAAAATAAAGGAAAAGGCAGCAATAGACTTGAAGAACAATGAAGAAGTGCAAAAACAGAAAAAAAGAGATAAAACAAAGAGCTGCAGAGAAAAAAGGGTCAATCCCCCTTCATTTTTCTCTTCCATACGTATTATATAGACTTCTTTTTACATAGTAAATAGAAAAATATACAAAAGGCTGAACCTAGAGTACATTAGCTACCAATTCAACATGGTCATTGTAGGCTACATTACTTTCTACTGTAGATTAAAAAAGATAGGCTAAACTAGGAGTTTAAAAAAAATAATAATAAAAAAAAAAATTTTAAAAAATAAAAACAGCTTCTTTTCTTTCATTTCAAACATATTGTGCAAACAACTATGTTACTATAGAAATAAAATTTTCAATTTGTGAAAGATATTAAAAAAATGAAAAAAGTATTTGTAAAAACATTTAAATATACCGTGAGGTCTGAAGTATATGCGAGAAAATAGTCTCCCCAAATACTCGGATGATATGTGACAGAGCGGCAAGCATTCTCAATCCCCACATTTTTGGTGGAAATTGGACCAGCCGATGCACATATTTGGGTATTCATTCCATATTTAATTAGACTTTGGATAGGAAAAATCAGTCATTTCCAGTGCTTCTCACTTTCGATGTATATATATATATATATATATATATATATATATGAAATTAATTCATGTGTATTGTTAGCATCTCACGATTCAACCGAGAGCGGAGATGATAATTATGTATGAAAGTAACAAAATATTGAATGATTTTTTGACCCCCAAAATTATAATTTTCTAAAAGTAGCATTAGGCCTGGTTTGACCCACATTCTTTAAAAAAAATACATTCTTAAACAATAATTTGACATTATTTTAACCACATATTTTTCAATAAAATAATATTACAAGCAATTTCAAAACTTTTCATTATTTTTTAACCATATATTTCCCATCAATATACTATTAAAAATGTATTCTTATAAAAATAATGTATCTCAAACAAGGGCAGAAATTAAGGCCCTATTCTCTTTATCGTTTTTAAGTCGTTTTCTGTTTTCGATTTTTGAAAATAATGAAAACGCATTCTTTTTTTTCTTTTTTTTTCCATTTTCAAAAACGAGTTTTCAAAAACAAAAAAAAAAAAATAACTTCTAAAGAAAACCCAAAAAGTCAAGGTTGACGTTTTGGGCTTTTTCTTCACAAAAATAGAAAAGAAATGAAAACGCGGAAAACAAGTGGCACACTTGCACCTTCACGTTTTCTTCAGACTCGTCCATCTCCCTCCTCTCTTCATTGCACACTTGCACCTTCTCTTCCTCCTCTCTTTTGCCGGCGCTGGTGTGGAGAGGCGACGAAGGATATGCCTCGATGCCGGCATCAGTGTGGGGTGTTGCAGCGTCGCCTACGTCGTACCCATTCATCGCAAGGCTATTGTCGGTGTGGGCTCGTCTCTATCTCCTCTCTCTTCGACGATGGCTGGGGTTCGGGGAGACGAAGGTCGTAGCAGCGCGCTCTTCAACGTCGGCTATAGTTCGTCCTCTTTTCACTCTATGCAGTTGGGTTTTTTTTTTTTTTTCCTTTTTTGATCTGATAGCAATGGCAGTTGATGGTAGTGGTAGTGTTGGTGTTGATTTCGGTTGATTTGTTAGATGGTGGTGGTGACAGTCGACGACGATGATGTGGTGGCTGAATTGGTTGAATTAATCTTCACTGTGATGACATGCTTGATGAATTGAATTGATGCGGTTCTTCTTTCTTCTATGTTTTCCGCGTACCCCCCCCCCTCTGTTGCCGATTTTCTTCCTATGTGGTGGCGACGACAATGGCAATTTTTGATGGTTCATGGTAGTAGTGATGGTGTTGATTTTGGCGGTGGCGGTGGTTGATTTTGGTTGATGGGTGTTGGTGTTGGTGTTGATTTTGGCAGTGGCTGACAATGGTGACTGGTGGCGGCGTTGTGGTGGTATTGATTTTGGTCGGCTTTTGTGGTGGTGTTATGGTGGTGTTGTGTCAGTTTTTTCAACAAAATATTATAAAAAATTATTTTGAAAATTTCAAAGCAAGCATGTTTTTCATTTTTGTGTTTTGAGAAATAGTTTTGCAAAATAACAAAAAAAACGTATTTTCAACAATTTCAAAACAGACTCTGAAAACACAAAACACAAAATGAATTCAAAACTCAAAACTACAAAATCGAAACACAAAGAGGACAAGGCCTAAGTTTCTTGCTTCGTTCCTGAAGTCGTCGTCTCTAAAATTTTTCCAATTGGTTTGCTCTTGGTTTACCATATGTGTATATCTAACAAAGTGTATGACAAGAAATTGCATACATCATTTTTTTTTTTTTTGGCACTAAAATAGTAGTTAACAGGTAAACGATTACATTCAATTAACATCTCCAACATCACAATGTCTACTAAACCAATTTAAGTTTGGATATTAAAAAATAAAATATGTTTTTCAGCATCACTTCTTATGGCATAATTTATTCTCGTCATCTATTGATTCCACTTTTAACTTGAAGGTATTGAATGAGCGGGAACTAAACTGACTTTTTATAAAACAAAGCAATGCACAATTTTCTGAAATATTTTTTTTTAAACCAAAAAAAAAAAAAAAAGGTTCCGCCAACTTCCAGTGGGGGCACCCTTTGTCACTTCTTATAGAATTTCTTAGAAGCGTACAAGGTTTGTTGATCTGAAACGACACGAATATATGAGTTAGTAATGTTTTTACGCCTACAAACGTGAATGCAAAGGGAAAGAAAAATCGAGATTATAAAAAAATGACTTGTAAAAAGAAAGTGTCCAAAGCTTGTAGACATTCCACAAACATAAAGCTAGTGCCATTGAAAATGTCTATTGGAAAGAACCAATAAAATCAATTTGATCTGGTATTTAATATTTCCTCAATAATAATATCTTGTAGGTGAATCCATATTTTTAATGTACCGAATTCCAAAAGATTGTCTTCAATACTTGTCAAGGCGAATCTGTAATTGCAAAGGGCTGGTTTAGTGGGGGTGCCAGGCAAGGGCTGATCTAGACGACTTGGGTTATGGGGTTAGAAATAAAAATTATAGATATCTTCTAATAAAAAAAGCTGGAAAAAAAAATTACAAAATCTAGAGGGTCAATTGAAAAATTACAAAATCTAGAGGGTCAATTGACCCTGTGAAATCCCCCCCCCCCCCC
>NW_019248162.1:10222-46012 GCF_002742605.1 Olea europaea var. sylvestris | reverse complement strand
CGATCCGCCCCTGGTGCCAGGGGTTATTTTGGGTTTTGCAATAGGGGGTGGGTCGGGTGAAGAAGGTTAAAGAATTTCATTTCATATTTCTTTTCTTCTTTTCTTTTCTTTAAATTTAAATTTAATAATTATATAATTGTGTATTTAGCACGATAGTAGGCTGGAGGGTCATTAAGGACTTGCAAGAAAAGCGAAAGGTTGAGAACCTAATTGTTAAAAATAAAAAGTTCACACAGATTGGAGAGCCAAGCTTTAATTTTTCCTTTTCATTTATGTTCAAATTGAGTAATTGAACTACTTTATTGGCGCCAACAACCTTCAAATTAAGGTATAAATTTGTACACAATCGAGCTATGGTGCTAGAGTGTCACTACAAATGACAAATCAAGCTTGAGTCGTTCAATTCTATCAAATAACGTGGGATAACGAGAATTACAAAACTAATTAAGGTTAAAACTTCTCCAAAACAAAGCTCAATCTATTCCGTCATTTCACGCAAATAGACAATATTAATCTTACAACAAATGTAAATCACACACACTCTAAAACACGATGCATTAAAGAAAGGGGCCATGCTTGGTGTACATTATGGGCACCATAATGGTGTCCATAATGCACACATGGCGCCTCCCTATTGGACATTATGGACGCGCCAAGAATTATTCTAAACAATAATAATATCTAGCATTAGTAGTGTAGGAACATCAATCTAGATAACCACACTTGATAAGTTCAATTAAATGAATCATGTGATTTCCCTTTAAGTAAATCTATCATTAAATGTCATGCAATTATTATCTAAACTAGTGCTTGACTTGAGCAGCGATGAATAGCAATACTCGCATTACAAGGGACAAAAACCACAACATTAGTATTTGAATAATACTATCTAATATCAATTGTTCTAAAACACTAATCTGGGTAGCCACACATAATAAATTCAATTAAATGAATCATATGATATTACATTTAAATGTATATATCATTTAATGTCATACAACTGTCACCTAACATGATGTTGAATAGTATTACTCTGGTATATATGATCATGCATTCATAACTTATTATTGAAATTCTGCGAATGCTTATTCTTTTGAGGCCCCTTTTGATTTACGTAACATTCAACTTTTGATATTTTATGTTTAAACTTGACACGCATGCTGAAGAATAGTTTCAAATGTGGACTATATGAGATTCTTTCCTCATTGCTGACTATCCTGTATTTCTTTATTTATTGCTTACTTCAATTTGAGAATAAAAATTCTTTTCACATCAGCTCATGTGAGTTTGGACTAGTTTCACTTAAAATTATAAGATTGAGAAGCTTAATACCAAGGAAAGAGCATTGGAAATAGAAGTGTAAATGAGATCAAAGGAATCTAAAACTCTAGGTGCCAGCATGTTCTAGATTTTATTTTGCATTTGTCTTGTAACTAACCTTAATATTAAAAAACTTGCAATTTTGTTTTAAATTAATGAAGTTTGTCATAAATCCACATGTTAGTATTTTCCAAGCTTCACTTTGAAATTATATTGACATGTTCGATTATACTTAAAAGTTATTGTTGATCCCAGTACAAAATTCAATCAGCACCTACCAACAAATTGGACAAAATACACTTCATTTTGTATATGGACAAAAGCTTGAATGCCATCGTTAGACTCAATAACATTGAAACAAATACACTAAAAAAGAATATTCATTTAGTCGGCATCTTATTTATCTTGAGACCTGCTACACAAACAGGGTCGGGATATGCCCCTGATTGAGTAGCATAACACATTTATCTTGTATATAGCACTATGCTACAAAAACGAGATATTAAGCCTCCATTTGGCCTTCATTATTTTAATTTATACTTTTTAAAATAATATTTTTTTGAAGAATATGTAATTGAAAAAAATGAATATTTTCAATTTGCGTGTAATATTATTTTATGAAATATTGTGTTGTTAAAAATAATAGAGAGAAAATTATAATTTAAACAATGAGAGCCAAACGGGAACTAAAAAGGCAACCTTAAGTTCTAAGTTTTAGATAGATTCTACAGATATTCTCGTTTTGGTGTCACCTATTATTGAACTATAAAACATCTTGTCTCGTCCAAAGTGGAGTCTTGATTTATTTATTTTTTAATTTTTTTCCCCTTTTGTCGTTTGTATTAACTATCAACGTTAAGCATTGGTTCCATTATATCCCAAAAAAAAATAAAAATAAAAAATAAAAATCCACTTTAGGAGATCGCAATCAAATTTATAAAATCCATTTTAGGAATATATGTCGCAATGGTTATTAGTGGAAATAATCTGCACAAAATACCCCTATTTTGATGGAGGTGAAAATAAGAAATACAAAATAAATAAAACAAACGAGTCAAACAGCAGAGTCAACTCGGAGAGAAGCACGACAAAGCGGGCAACTCGACTGAGTCGTGAGCCACTTATCCACGCAGTCCGAGTGAAAGCAGTGGTGACAGCGAGGCAGCACTTTTACTTCATCTCCATCTTGAAAAATGCCTAAGCAAATACAACACTCTGAATCAACAAAATTCCCAGGACTCGATCCCGATCCCATGTACGAAACAATCGGGAGGTTGTTAATTGCGGTTGAGTCCAGCCCCTGCTGTGGCTGAGGCGGCGGCGGCGGCACGTGGACCAAGTGGGAAGCGGAAGGCTGAGGAGGACGAAGGCGGTATCGACAGACCCACCTGGCGTAAAGGAATAGGAGAGTGACTAAGAGGATGATTGAAAAGAGGACGAGTATGAAAAACAGAGTGCGGCCGCGAATTTGGAAGTTGCTGTCGTCGAACTCGGCGTAGTGCCAACGAAATGGTTCGGAGGGTGATGACATTAGCGGCGGTTTAAAGTGACGGCAATTGAGACGGAGTTGGTGGTGGAATCAACATATTGGTAGGAGGATATGAGATTGGATGGGATCTAAAAGGGTTGTGTACAGTTGAGTTCACTTACATAAGTAGCTGTTCGTTTACCAGAAAGCCTGTGAAACTGATATTTGCTATAATTGTAAGAAAGGGCGAATTGACTACTCGCTGAACAAGCGCGTGAATTACATTGATAAATAATTGTTTGAGAAATAGTAATAAAGTTGAAGATATATTATTTTAGAATGAAACTATGCCCTATTTTTTAAGTAAAAATGAGTGGAATAATGTTACTTTAAAAAATGAGTGGTTAAAAAAAAAGTAAAAAAATTTGATTTATATGTAATATTATTTTATGAAAAATTGTGTGATTGAAAATAAAAGAAAGAAAAATAAAATATAATGAAATTTAATGTAATGGGGTCAAACGGGGGCTATATATGTACAAGCTGATATTTTGATATTTTACAGTAGATTTACAGACAACTCACATCATGTGATTCCAGAACAAGACTGACCTTATTAACAAAATTACCCCAAAAATACTTATCCCACGCCTGTACGTAAGTGCGGCATAAATTTCCTGTAATCTTCCAACCTGTATGTGTAGGGGCATACATCATTTTATCTTCATAATTTCTTTGCACGGGCCATTTCAATAAGCACTTGATTTTTGTGGACTAATGTTATTTAGTACCAACGATCCTTAGCATTAGTTTAGATTTTATATTACATAAATTGATGCTAAATAAGTTATCACCCTATCTCTTGTCCTACTCTGAAGGTCATCTTCAATCCTATACCAAAATTTGAGGTAAGTTTTATATCATTTTACATCAAATCTTGCACCAAACTAGAGATCATTTTTAATCATTACACCAAATGAACAATATTTAATCATTTTCTTCAATTTTTATTCTTAATAATTTATTTATTTGAAAAATTATATACTTATTTATTTTATAGTAAATAAATTACTAAATAAATAATTATGTTAAATTAACTAAACTATTAAACTCATTGACAGTTATTTATTACAGTATAATAATAATAATAATAATAATAATAATAATAATAATAATAATAATAATAATAATAATAATAGTATCATCGTCGTCATCTTAAATTTATTTTATTAAAAAATATATAACACAAATACCTTAATTAATTTGTTTGATAAATGAAAACAAAGAATAAAATTGACTCTGCACCATTTGGCGTAAAATGGTGCAAAGTTTGGTATTACATTTGAGTAGTTAAGTACCATTTTTTGATGGAATTTGATGGTTTGATGTTTTCTTTTGAGATGTCATGTCCTCAGAGCATTTTCAAAAGAGACACCAAATCACTAAAATGCACCAAATTTCGGTACAAAATGGTGTAAAGTCAAATTTATCCTTTAATTTCATTTGCCAAACTAATTGATGAATGGTATTTTGTGTCATTTTTGTTATATATTTTTAATACAATAAATTATTATTTTATTTAAAATCAATTTTGATCATGTAAAAAAAATAATTTCTATATTTATTAATGAATTTAATATTTTCGTTAATTTAATGTTTATGTATTTGTAAAATAAATAAAGAAATAATTTTTCAATAAATACATTATTAAAAATAAAAATGTAGAAGAAAATGTTTAAACTCTATTCATTTGATGTAAATTTTGATATAATGATTGGAAATGATATTTAGTTTGGTGCAAAATTTTGCTTAAAATGGTGCAAAACTTTTTTTTTTTTTTCAAAATTTTGTGCAGAGTTGGAAATGACCTAAGGACACCAAGCGTCAAACCTTATATCACACGTCCATCCTACTACCCAAATCCACAGCAATCCAACCACTTACGACTAAAGGTGGACAAGGCTCCAATTAGTTCAATTAAAAAAAAAAAAATCGAATCAAACCAAATCGAAAATCAGATGTTATCTTATAATGAAACAATAGTTCCATCGGTAAATCGAACCATAACCAAATCAATTTGTTCTGATTTGGTTTTGCTTGGTTCATAACTAAAGTTCTCAATTATTAATGTAAATTTATCCACATCCACGATAAATTATAAATTTAGAAGAAATATTTAGGACTTTAAAAGTACAAAAGAAGTTACACGTTGTGTGATTTAAATTGACTTATTGTGATGTAAAAAAAAAAAAATTAAGAAAAAAAATTGTTTCAAATTATGCCCTTGTTTGGTATAAAATAAAATCATATTTCTAGTAAATTTTAATTAAAAAAAAAATTGATGAAATGTGTAAACAAAAGGTTGTGGGGGTCTTGTAGAGCTTGTGATTAAAATTAATTATTGATTTTTGACTTAGATTTTAATTAAATTTTTTAATAATACTAAATAGGGCTATATGTTTATTGGTTAGTGATCATTATATCATTCTAATCTTTAGCTATTTTGATTATTGTATTTTTTACAGTCCTTCTTTTTTTTTTTTTTTTTTTAAAATTTGGGACTTAGTACTCAATATTTTTTTTTTGTCGTTTTAATCATATGAAACAATCATGTAGGAGGATAGAATATGGAGCTCCAGCCCCTACCAGTCTTGTTAGCAGGTGTATTCCAAAAAAAAAAAAAAAAAAAAAATTTCAATTCCAATCAAATTCACATCACAATCAAAATCAATTCGTTTAAAGGAAAGGACTTTTTTTTCAATGTGTTTTCATGTGAAAGAAAGAGTATGTGTGTTTTTAATACTTACTAACAACTATCTAGTACTATGTTTTAATATGTGTATAGTCATATGTGAACTGATTTTTTATTTTTATTTTTTAATTTTTGGTTCATCTAGGCATTCTCGTAATTTTTTATGACTACACCAATAATCTTGTACAATTGATCCATTTTATGTAATAATGTATATTGTAGTTGCTATTGAATAAGCACAACTGTAAAAATATTAATATTTTGCTAAAATGTCACTTGCTCCCGGAAAGCATAATTTTATAAGATTTAACATATATTATATTTTTGCTCATGATGATTAAATCATTACATAATTAAATATTTCTAGACAATAATATATTGTTCCTCCTAAATTAATACAACATTGTATTATAATTTCAATATCGTAGAAGAATATCCAGTAATTGTTCTTTAAAAGGTAATAGTAACATGATTTTTAAACCAAAAAATCATAATATTTTAGCGTACTCCCAAAATAGCATATATCTAATAAGAATAGTAATTGTTTCTGAATAGCATGACATTACAATTTCATTCAATATTCTAGGTAATGTCATTCAATATTCTAGAAGAATATTGATTTATTTCTCTTGAAAAAAATAATAATAACATCATTTTTCAAAGAATAAACTGATAATAGTAATATTTTTATCATCCTCTTAAAGCATCACATGTCTCGAATAATATTTTAACCCCAAAGAAAAACATATAACTCATATCATATGGACATTGATTCTTAGATATTATACTATATTTAATCATATTTTTTCAAAAAAAAATATAATAATAATAATAATAATTACATAGTTATTAATGATTTGTTTAGAATTTTAAATTTGCCCTACTGCAATTTATTTTTCCTTTTTGTGAACATCGCGTTTGTCAATGTGATAGGACATTGTATAAAAAAAATTATTATATCAAATTATTCTACTTAGATCCCATAAAGAAATATTCCAAACTTTTGGTATATGAAAACCTTTTATGAATTTATATTCACTGGATTCAATTTACCAAATTATTCTAATTACAATGATTTAATGGAGAAAATAAAACGGTAAAGACATTTTACAAATAGAGAGGTCAATAAATTTGAAACGATAGGGAAGATTTTCGTAATGAAGACAAATGTAATAAACACAGTTCGACCCAATAAACATCTAGATGTGGAGAATATGTGTAATATGCGAAATTTAAATTTTACTACTAACAACTTGCAACACATCACAACTTATTAAATTTAGATGTACTAAAATCAATTTATAGCATGACGATCATAGAAGCACGAAAGTAAATAAAAATCGTCCGAGCACTTCGGACCAGTAAATAATCCCCTAGAAAAGATTGAACTTACAAACATGGTCCAGATACAACTAAACTTTAATAGACGCTAACTCCCAACCTATAATCAACCAAAAAAACTCCTCGATTGTGCACTCAGCACCAACTCCAAAACCTCTGGCCTTTTTTCCCTTTGTGGATCACAATAACGAACTCATTCTTTCTTAATCGAAACTCCGATCGCCTCTCATAATCATCAGAAATCTGAAGAATATTAGGTTTAGGATTTTGTGGTGTTTTGATCTTATGATTGAGATAAAAGAATTTTGGCAAGGAATTGTTTCTTCTTCAATAAGATCTTGTCTTCAATATAGATTTTCTCACTGCAAATAAGACTCGAATTTTCATTGTTTATATAATCTATTTGACAGTTCAAGGTGGTTTGTGAGTGTTTAGAGGCTGAAAAAAGCGAACTAGGGTCATCCCGTAAATACAGGCACTCGAGTGCCCTGTGGGCAAACATTGAGCGATCTGTCACTAGAAAAAACAGCTCGAACCTTCACTTGACGTACATTGAGTGCCCTTTGTTTTTATGCTCTGGCGTCTTCTTAAGCGCACATCGAGCACTTCTCAAGCAATTATCAACATCCGATAAATCAAACCCAATTACAACTTGATCAAATAATATTTGGACATGAACTTTGACAAGACTCTAGACCTAACACAAATGATACAAACATTTTGTACCAATTATCCAAATATTTAACGGAACGAATTGATGGAATGAGACAAAAATTACAAATTCCCCAAAAAAAGAAAAATATTAAAATGGTGGTGCAAATGCCAAATTTGAAATGATAGGAACGATTTGTACAATGAATGCAAACAATGGAAACGTTTTGTGCTAATTACCGTATAATCTAAAATGAAAATAAATAATAATTTCTACTCGTCACGTTTATAGAGTCAAACCTGTGGGTTTTAAATACTAATATGCTACATGTGTGTTGCATGTGATTTTGTCAGGGCCGTATCTGTACTTCGTGGGGCCTGAGGCGAACTTCGAAATTTGGGCCCTAGGCCCTAAGTCGTAGCAAACAATTCATTTTTTAAAAAAGTAAAATAAAAAATTAGAAGTTTACGGAATTAAATTTGTTAACTTAAATCAACAATAAAACAACAAATAAATTTTTTTATGTTCCTTCATTCTCTTTTCATTAAAGTATTTATTCGTTTCTTTTGAACACATGGGCATAGTGGGTTAAAAAAAAAAGGGTAAAAAGTAAAAAATGGGCCCCCTAAAATTCTGGGCATGAGGTGGAGGCCTCTTGGGCCTCCCATCAGGTCCAGCTCTGGATTTTGTAATAGTATTGTTTAATATGTATTTTTTAAATATTTAAGTAGCTATAGTTAAATTGAAAACTGGGGCTAAATTACAAGAGCATGAGACTTGAAGGTGCATTGCATCTTTTTTTTCCTCTTGTCAGCAATGTCCTTAAGTTTTATGTACATTGATTCTCACATTAGGTTGACAGTAACAAGCTTAGTCCATCTTCTTAATTTACATTCATTTGGTTTTAAGATCATTCATAATTAATTCTGAGAGAGATGAGTTTCAAACAAAACGTTTGAAATAAAATAAAGTTCATATATGCTTCTTTTAATTCTCATTATCCCATTTACCAATTTCTTTTGCTCGATTGATGATAAAATCCTCCATGAACACTTCGAGTTCCCATCATATTCTTGATCTAAAGTGACAATAAGAATGTGTTTGATTGACATGAAAAATATCACCTAAAAAGGAAAATGTTTTCCTTGAGGAATATAAAACCAACCACCACCCAAAGAAAATATTTTCCTTAAAAACAAGGAAAATTAAGCATATTTTCAAAAGTTGGAAAATATTTTCCATAGAAAAAAACAGCAATCAAACACTCCAAGAAGGAGTTTGGGTGGAAAACTGACATTTTCCATGAAAAATATATGTAATCAAACACACCTTAAATTTCACTCCTTGACAATCTTTGCTACCTTAGCGCACACCATTTCTACAAATGAACAAAATGAAATAGGCAAAATAGTAGTTGATATAGGTTGATAGAGGAAACCATCCTCGACGGCAAGCAAGATGGATCACGACACTTCGATGCGAGGTCGTCGACCCCCCCTAGGGGCGCTCTACCACTACGCGAAGTCATCAACCGCCCCTAGAGGCGCTCTACCACTATGCGAAGACATCGACCCCTTTAGGGTCTCTCTACCACCACGCGAGGTCTTCAAGTGGAATGAGACTGATTGTCCAAACACTTAGCCATAAAATTCCTAGTGAATTAACTAGATTCCATAGATGCTAAATACGGAAACAATCCCTAGGCGGGAAACTAGAGATCCCCCACTCAGAACGTGGGCGTAGTGGAAACGCCAACGTGGGACACGTGGCATCACATCCGCCCAGCGGTTATCCGACCCCTAACGTCTATAAATACCCCCGGACGTAGCACAGGTAAAGGGTTCTCTCTTTTGATCTATCTTGTTCTTCCTTAAAATTCCAATCATATTTTTCAAGCCTATAAACTAATTCTCACACGGAGGTAAAACGAGGGAGGAAGCCCCGCCTTCACTTTTCAGGTCATATAAAAATCTATCCAAGCCAGAAGGGTCTATAGAAGGATGCTCGGCCATAATCCACTCCTTGGAGAATTTGATAGACGTTGACATTGCCTTCCCCCCATATGAATTCAAAGCCCTAGCATAATCAGACGACGTCTTATACTGTTCCACAGATGCCTTGAGATCACTAGCATATTCAGCTGAGGCCTTATACTTCTCAATCGCCTCCTCAGGAGCACGAGCTAAAACAGAACGTAGGTTGTCGTTCTTCGTCTCCTGCTCGCGAGCTCGAGCATCCGACGCCTCCAGAGATTTCTTCAAGGAAGATATTTTTTTCTTGTAGTGATGAGCCTCTTTTTTCTTTTCTTCAGTGAGATTTTTTAGCTCCAAGACTAGGTGGCGATTCGATTCTGAGAGTCCAGTCTGGAGGGCCACCACCTAAAAAATAAAAAAAAAAGAGAGGGGGAAAAGGTGAAATCAAGTATTAAAGCCCAGCTTAAAAGGCGAGACTCAACATGGAAGAAATTACGAAATGGGAAACATACCCTCTGGAGATAAACAGCCGAAGCCCTTTCAATGTCATCTGCACTGCGCCCTGCAATTGCTCTAGAACGAGCAAGTGTTACCAAAGACTTTAGCACCTCCATCTCATGATAACTCCGGGTGGGAGGAAACCCAAAGTTAGGGAGTGAGTTCTCGCGCTCACAACGTGTGCGACTGGGAGCTCCCGGTTTAGGAACTGGAGCCACCTCACAAGGCTCGTCTGAAGGCTGGGAATCCTCGTTGATCATCCGAGATTTCTCCCCTGGGTCGGCCACCCTTTTTCTCTTCGAAGGGATAGGTGATGGATCCGACTTACCCTCCACCTCACCCTCCAGCTCATGGACTGGCATGAAATCCATAACCCATTCAAGATCAAGCTATGCCCCTGCACATATAAGTTGGAATCCGTTGAGGTCACAAGGTAGTAAAAAAAAAATTGAAGGGGGGAGGATGGAAAATGTGAGCACAAGAGCTAACCATCAACAAAAGCATGCCCCTCATCGCCTCCGGGCAAAGTCTTCAATACCCCATCAAGATCAAAGTTCATACCTGAATACACACATCCAGACTCATTAGTCCTGACAAACTAAGAGCAAAAATAATAAGTAAACGTGTGTGCACGCAATATAAAAAAAAACGACGGAAACAACCTACCGGTAGGACGACACATCCCCACTATCAACATGTTCTTCATAGTCAGAACTGATTCTAAGTCAGGTGCATAAGGCGGTACATCGACCAACTCTTGAATTTGAGCTTATAAAAGGGGGGGTAATTCCTATTTTTGAGAATCACTTTCACTTTCACTTTCACTCAACATCCTAAGCCTCCTCCCTTCTAAGGTAATTTTCTCTCTTCTTTTAATCCAAAGTCTTACTTTGAATTTTCTTCTCTTCATCTTCTTTGTTGTCATGTATAAAGCAATTCTTTCTTCTCCTTCCAATGAGAAAAGTAATGGGTATAGTGACTCGATCGGATCTTCGTCGGAGGGTGTGGGAGGAGATCCAACCGACCCACGGGGGGGCGGTTGGCGACCAACCTTGCCGGTCTTCCGTCGACCAACTTCAAAGCAAGACTTTGGATTAAAAGAAGAGAGAAAATTACCTTAGAAGGGAGGAGGCCTAGGATGTTGAGTGAAAGTGAAAGTGATTTTCAAAAATAGGAATTACCCCCCTTTTTATAAACACAAGAATTTTAACTTTTGGAGGGAATTTTCCCTCCAATATTGGGGCCATTGGTGGGGTGCCATGTGTACAGTAAAATTACCACTCGATCGCATTTACGTTGTTCGATTTATTACGAACTACTCCTTTGTTATATATAAAAAAAAAAGTGGGGAAGAGGAAAATTTTCAAACCAACCAAAATAAAGAAAATTGCTACCCCTTGTCGAAAACATCGACAAGGGGTAGGGGCTAATGATATAGGTTGCTAGAGGAAATCACCCTCGACGGCAAGCAAGATGGATCACGGCACTTCGACGCGAGGTAGTCGACCCCCCCTAGGGGCGCTCTACCATTACGCGAAGTCATCAACCCCCCTAGAGGCGCTCTACCACTACGCGAAGACATCGACCCCCCTAGGGGCGCTCTACCACTACGCGAAGACATCGACACCCAGGGGCGCTCTACCACTAAGCGAAGACATCGACCCCTTTAGGGGCGCTCTACCACCTTGCGAGGTCTACAACTAGAATGAGACTGCCTGTCCAAACACTTAACCATAAAATTCCTAGTGAATTAACTAAGTTCCATAGATGCTAAATACGGAAACAATCCCCAGGCAGGAAACTAGAGATCCCCCACTCAGAACGTGGGCGTAGTGGGAACGCCAACGTGGGACACGTGGCACTACATCTGCCCAGCGGTTATCCGACTCCTAACGTCTATAAATACCTCCGGACGCAGCACAGGTAAAGGGTTCTCTCTTTCGATCTATCTTGTTCTTCCTTAAAATTCCAATCATATTTTTCAAGCCTATAAACTAATTTTCACACTGGAGGTAAAACGGGGGAGGAAGTCCCGCCTTCACTTTTCAAGTCATATATACCAGACGGAGTAAACGAAACGCCCAGCACATTCAGGCAAATAGGAAGGTGTTGATCAACCACCATTTCAGTAGTAATAATAATAATAATAATAATAATAATAATAATAATAATAATAATAATAATAATAATAATAATAATAAATTTCATGGACAAACTCCATTCCCACTAAATATATTTTCGCTTTGTTTCAATCAGGTAATTGTACATTAATATTGTTTAATTTCAATCATGTCATTCTATTTAATTTCGTCATTTGGACTAATGAAAATCGATTATACTACAGATGTTCATCATTTCAATAAAAATTATACTTGTTTCCAATCAACAACTAATGGTTAGGGGTGATAACCATCATTTGTTGATTACCACGTCATCAAACAGCGTTAGTGAAATTGGACAAAGTTACCTTAATTGAAAATAAATTAAAGAATACCCAATTGAAATCAAATAAAAAATGATTGTTCTATTAAATCATATTTAAGTATAGTTACCCAATTGAACGAAATTGGAAAATAAATTTACTTGACTGAACTAAAGAGAAAATTACTTCATTGTGTCTTATTTGTCTAGGAAATTACTTCTTCCCAGCTTATTCGGCCAATCATATTGCTGAAATAAGCGCCGAATAAGTACCTTTTATAGAAAATGAGGCCCTCCTACACCCATAATAAGAGATAAAAAGAAGTCCTTTAGTAAATAATAAATGTGATATTTCAAAATTTCGAGATTGGCTCTCCAACTTTTCAAAATCGGATAAATGATCCCGATAATTAATTCCTGTTGTTATCATTTACTTTACATTCTTTCCTATTATTTTTTCTACAGTACTTATTTTTAACTACACAAACTTCATTAAAATAATATTAGATGCAAAGAAAAAAATTCTTCTATTTTAACCACACGTTCTCCATCAATCATTATTTTATAATACGTTTCTTCAAATTAATGGGGCTCAATCAGGGCCTTAAGTGATTTCTATTTTTAACGAATTTAATTAAATCTAAAAATCGATAAATTTTAAATCTACTGGTTAGAGAGAGAAACTCTTAGGGTCTGTTTGATTGCGAAGATTGAATTTGGGTGGAAAGAAAATGAATTCTAAAAAATTGAATTACCTAGAAATTATTTTCTTGGGAATTGTAAATTATTGTGTTTGATTGGTATAATTTTTCACGTGGAAAATGTTGAAGTAAAAGTATTTTTTGGTGTTCGTTTGACTTTATTTTACATGAAAATTGTCAATTTAAGGGATATCTACTTCTACCATTGTTCCTAAAATTTGTTTCAATTGTCAATCAAAAAAAAAAAGGAAAAAAAGGATCAAAAAATCATCTATATTTTGGTATTCGTTTGACTTTGTTTTGCATGAAAATTTTTAATTTCAGGGATATCATCTTTTACAATTGTTCCTAGAATTTGTTCCCATTGCCAACAATTAAAAAAAACAAAAAGCAAAAAAAAAAAAAAGGTGGAAAACCAAAAATCACCTACCCCTAGGAAAATAAAGTGTGGAAAATTACGTTTTAAGGTGTTGTACCTAGAAATTCATGGAAAATCAATTCCCTGAAAAATTTTGTCAATCAAACAGGCCAAAAGTGAAAGTTGAAATTCGAATTCCAAGTTCCATGGAAAATTTTGTGTAATCAAACGGGGCCTTAGAGAAAATTCACTTATGTGCCTTTTATGGGTGTTCAGAAATCTGGGCTGCCTCATTAAATATTGGGCTATTGGGCCACATCTTTGTTGAGGCCAATAATAGATAACCGGGTTGTTGGCCCTTTATCAAATCGTATTTTGGAAACACGACATTAGCCTCTTTGAGGGAGTGTGAATCTGCCGTCCACGTGGCTACATTCCAACCCTTCGATTGTGACTACTGAATTGATCAGATATATACTTGACCTTGACACTATTCACACTCTCTGGATCCTTCTTTCAGTCTCTTCGTCTCTCTCTGTTTTCTGAGTGAAAATTAGGGTTTTGATATCTAAAATTGAGATCGATCTTTGTGATTGAAATGGTTGTTCTTAGTGATAGAATCTGATTATTTAGTACAATCGATGGATACTGATTTTGTGAGGTTCTTTCTGTTTTGAAAAGAGGCGAGTGAAATACGAAGAAATCTAAGATTTCTTCGCACATTTGTATTGTTTCTTGGTTGATATTAGTGGATCTTGAGCTAAATCCCTTAGTGAATGCTCAACGGGTGATTAGGTCTCACGAATGAACATCCGGGCCCTTTCGAGGGTGAAAAATCTCTGTGTTCTGTCATCTTTAATTTCTGCAATTTTTCATTTACGGTTACAAATCGATCCTCAAACTTGAAAGTTAAAAATAACAGTGGTATCAGAGGTAGAGCACTCCCAAACTGAAATAAACAATAAGGAAAATGATTCTGAAAATGAATCTGAATTTTTAATAAATACTCTTACTGATTATCAGCTAGCTAGAGATGGGAAAAGAAGAACTATAATTCCCTCCACCGGATTCAATAATGAATAGTTTGTCACTCTGTTTTCTGCACTTGACTCCTTAAATTCTGAACCTACATCTTTTGATGAAGCCATTAATTCTTTTGATTCTAAGCTTTCGAAGGAAGTTATGGATGAGGAAATGGATTCCCTTATTAAAAATAAAACCTGAATTTTGTTCAATAGACCTAAGAATCAAAAGATTGTAGATTGTAAGTGGATTTTTAAAATTAAAGAATGAGATTCAAACTCAGAAAGTAAGAGATATAAAGCCAGATTAGTGGCTAAATGTTTCACTCAAAAAGAAGAAGTAGACTATAATGAAACATTCTCTCCAGTGGCCAAGTACACTACAATTAGAATTTTACTGGCCTTATCTGCTCATTTTAACTAGGAATTAGATCAACTTGATGTTAAAACAATATTTCTAAATGGTGATCTTAATGAGACAATATACATGACTCAACCTAAAAGATTTGAAATTAAATCAAAATCAGAAAAGGTTTGTTTGCTGAAAAAATCTCTTTATGGGCTTAAACAAGCTCCCAGACAATGGTATTTGAAATTTAATTCATTTGTGCAGACTTTAGGTTTTGTAAAAAGTTGTTATGACTCCTGTCTCTTTTATAAAGGTTTAGGTGGAGCTGAATCTGCTTACTTGTTATTATAAGTTGATGATATGTTGCTTGCTTGTCATGATAGAAATGAAATAGACTTCATTAAATCAAAGTTAAAGTCCGAATTTGAAATAAAGGATTTAGGACAAGCTAAAAGGATTCTTGGAATGAAAATAGATAGAGAAAGAGATAAGTACATATTAGTGCTAAAACAAGGATCTTTTGTGAAGAAAATTCTTGAAAAAATTTCTATGCTTGATTGTAAACCTGTTACTGTTCCTATTGCTAATCACTTTAAACTATCTAGCAAACAATCACCTAAAACAGATGATGAATTAAAAAGGCTGGAGAAAGTACCTTATGCTAACACTGTAGGTTCTATCATGTATCTCATGGTCTGACAAGACCTGACCTAGCACATGAAATTAGTGTTTTAAGTAGGTTCATGGCCAACCCAGGTGAAACTCACTGGCTTGCAATAAAATGGATGTTAAGATACTTAAAAGGGTAATCTGAATTAGGTTTAATGTATAGAAGAAGCAATAAAGAGATAACTTTAAGGGGTTACACAGATTCAGATTTTGCTGGTGATTTAGATAGGAGAAGATCCACATCTTCCTATATTTTTACTGTGTAATGGATGGATAAGTTGGAAGTCACAACTACAAAAATTAATTGCCTTATCGTCTACAGAAGCTGAATATATTGCAGCTTGTGATGCTGTTAAAGAAAGCACTGGTTAAAAGGTTTACTAAATGAAATTGGCTTTGCAAATAATTCTGTTAACATTTATACAGATAATCAAAGTGCAATACATCTTAGTAGGAATCCTGTGTATCATGATAGAACCAAACATGTAGACATAAAATTTATGGTCGAAAAAGGTTTGATCAAATTGGTTAAAATTCCTACAGAGTTCAATCCCTCTGATTTGGGAACTAAGGTACTGCATCTTAACAAATTTAAATTCTGCTTGAAGATTCTAAATATCACATAAAGGAGTGATAAATTTAGAACTTCAAATGTTGTTTATGATAAGGTTAATTGATTTAAATTTTTTTTTTTTTTACCGGAATTTAGAGCAAGTGAAGTTAACTGATTTAGTAACAAGATCCATTAGTAAAGACCAAGATTCAACTCAGCAAGGTGGAGATTGTTAAGAAATCTGGGCTGCCTAATTAAATCTTGGGCTATTGGGCCGCATCTTTGTTGAGGCCAATAATAGATAATCGGGTTGCTGGCCCTTTATCAAATCGTATTTTGGAAACACGACATTAGCCTCTTTGAGGGAGTGCGAATCTGCTGTCCACGTGGCTACATTCCAGCCCTTCGATTGTGACCATTGAATTGATTAGATATATACTTGACCTTGGCACTATTCACACTCTCTGGATCCTTCTTTCAGTCTCTTCGTCTCTCTCCGTTTTCTGAGTGAAAATTAGGGTTTTGGTCTCTAAAATTGAAATCGATCTTTGTGATTGAAATAGTTGTTCTTAGTGATAGAATCTGATTGTTTAGTACAATCGATAGATACTGATTTTATAAGGTTCTTTCTGTTTTGAAAAGAGGCGAGAGAAATACGAAGAAATCTGAGATTTCTTCGCACATTTGTATTGTTTCTTGGTTGATATTAGTGAATCTTGAGCTAAATCCCTTATTGGATGCTTAACGGGTGATTAGGTCTCACGACTAAACATCCGGGCCCTTTCGAGGGCGAAAAATCTCTGTGTTCTTTCATCTTTAATTTCTGCAATTTTTCATTTACGGTTACAAATTGATCCTCAAACTTGAAGGTTAAAAATAACAATGGGTCTATTTGGTAATAATTATGAGAATTAATTTTTTGACCGTTAAAGAGAAAAGTGAGCCTTATTTGTGTGAAGAAGTAAAAAACGACGGTTGTAATAGAAAAATAATGGTAAAAAAATTGACTTTTTGCCGTGAAAAATTGCTACCAAATAGAGGCTATATTCTCGTTCTTAAGACTCTCGTTCTTGGATTTTAATTTATTCAAGTAGCTTTATTGTTTTTACTTAGCTTCTTGAGTGAAAATCGAATCTAGCAGTTTTTTTAATTAAGGTTTTGTTGGTCAGATTCAAAGTTCTTCTCGAGATTTTGATTTCGGCTAGCGGTTTTGGAAGTTATAGTCACTAGTTCGGTCAGTTAGCATTAGGAGGTGGTTCGAACTCAGTGCTTCTCTGTTACAGTTCATAGTTCCTAGTGTTTGCTTGATTTCAGTTGTGGCTTTGTCTGGTGTTAAGTTTCGAGATTAAAGTTTTTAAGGCTGTTCTTGGGTGTTTACATAAACAGACCCCTGCCATATCTTTCACATTCGCGGGCCTCGACGGAATTTTTTTTTTTTTTTTCATGTGGGACCCCTCACTATAGGGGTCGGTAAAACCCCCGTAGGAAATTCCTCTGTACACAGAAAAATTTCCTTTTTTTCTTCTGCTCGAGTTATCTTCTTGTTTGGACATATTAAAGCTCCTCTTTTGGAGTTTTAATTTGGCCAGCAGGTTGTGTTTTCTCTTTGGTGTTTCTTGAGTTCATACCAGCCAGCTTGGTTCAGTGTAGTCAGCCAGCAGTTCTTCGGTTCAGCTCGGCCAGTTGGCAGTTACTAGCGGGTTTTCTCCATTTTCTGTAGGTTTTGATTCTTCAGTTCCTGATTCGTTTCTAGCCTTGTGATTTCGGACTGGTGGTATTGTGCCCTCCTCCATTGTTGGTTGTTTTCAGTTTGCTTGTCTTTTACGCTAGGTCTTGCAATGTGTTTTAGTGGTATTGCATCTGTTTGTCCCCCTTTTTGGGCAATTATATATCAAATTTCAAATTTCAAATTTCTTTTATGTTTTTGGTATTGGCTGGCTGGTCAATAAAGCGCCAGGAATTTTTATTTTATTTTATTTTATTTTATTTTTTGGCATCCCCAAAATCTGATGAGCTAGGCTTAAGTCCTTCATATCAAAGAACTTGGAGAGTTCCTTCTTCAACTGGCTGATTTTGTTTGCATCTTGTCCAACGATCAACATATCGTCTACATACAATAGAAAAGCAACAAAATTGCTATCTGCAAATCGTTGAATATATCGCCCATTCTTGGATCTATAGTGAATCAGGCACAAATTGCATTTGTTGAGGGAAGGAGCAAGATTGAGAACATACACCTCGTACCAGATTTATTGAGGCAATACAACAGGAAACGTGTATCCCCTAGATGCCTTATCAAAATTAATTTGAGGAAGGCGCATGACTCTGTGAATTGGGTGTTGCTTAGAGCTGTTCTCAAGGGACTTAGGTTTTCCATGATGTTCATTGAATGGGTGATGAAATGTGGTACAACTCCATTGTAATCATTATTGATTAATGGCAACTTGAATGGCTTTATGAAAGGTAGAAAGGGCCTCAGACAAGGCGATCTCTCCCCATTCCTGTTTGTGATTTGCTTGGAATACTTCTTTAGATAATTGAAGGCAGCTATGGAGAATTCCAAGTTCAATTTCCATCCTAAGTGTGGGCAACTTCAAATAATCCATCTTGCCTTCACCGATGACTTGCTACTATTTTCGGGAGGTGATATTATTTTGGTTAGAATACTGATGGAATGCTTAGCCAACTTTGGGAAAATATCGGGGCTCAACATGAACGCAGCCAAATCAAGTCTATACACGGCTGGTATCTTTGGCCCAAAATTGGATGAAATTCTTGATGTAATGAACATTCCCAACAGTGCTAAGCCTTTCCGTTATGTAGGTATTCCACTTGCCGAAGGAAGATTGAAGGTTAACTACTTCAGCTTTTTTTTAGAGAAGATTGCTGCCTATATTAGTGTATGGACAGCCTCTTCTTTATCTTATGCTGGAAGGACCGCTACAGAACCAAGGTAGAAAAGATCGAAAAAATCAGTTATTCACAATCACTGATGAAGGATTCCTTGAAAAGTTAAGGATTAGTAATCTTTTTTGATAATCGAATGGATTCGGTCTTATACATACGCGAGGAACTGATCAGGGCCGTTTTGCAAAGGGTGGAATGCTTTTGACTATCTATTTTCCAATCCCAGCTGCTGTCACAAACAGATTAATTTGGTTACGTAGGAATTTCTTGTGGGTATCAAAGAAGCCAATGGTTGCATGGAAAGATGCTTGCAGAAAGATGAAGGCGGCTTGGGCTTAAAGGATGTTAGGTGTTGAAACACACCCCTCCTTACCAAGTCCCTGTGGCATGTTCATGAAAAAAAGGATACATTATGGGCCCGAAGGATTAATCACATCTACCTTAGAGATGCATCCGTTTGGGACAGATTACCCAAGAAAGAAGACTCGCCATTGTTCAAGAGACTCCTTCGTATCAGAGATTTGCTTACTCATTGGGAGGATTCCACTTATATGGCCATGCAGAAGATTGAAAGTTGGACACGAAGAGGAAATGTCTGTATTTCACTTGCCTATAACTACTTCAAGCCGAAAGGAACGAAGACAGTCTGGGCAACATCTGTTTGGAATACATGTATCACACTGAAACACTCATTTATCCTTTGGTTAGGAGCAAATTCTAAGCTACTAACCAAGTATAAATTACAGCATATGGACATTGATAGAAATTGTGTGCTCTGTGGCACTTCTACCGAATCGGTGCAACACTTCTTCTTTGAATGCACTATAAGTTCAAATGTGTGGAGGCAAATCAAAGATTGGCTGGGCATTCGGCACGCTATGTCTATTATCTCCAGCGCTTTGAAATGGATTGCAGTGTTTAACAACTATGGACAGCACGCAATAGGATGATTTTTTAAGATCTTCAGCTGCAATCGGACAGCATTGTTAGAAGGATTAAAACATGTGTACAAAGTAATAATTACCTTGTATCTTCATGTCTTAACCCATTATGAGTCGCTAGCTTTGGGTCGATAGATTATTTCATTTGTACATTGTTTTTTTGTAGTTTCGCCCGGGTATGTTCGAAGTAGTTGCACATGTTTTTTAGATAAATATAATTCAAATTTAGTACCAGGACCATGTCCAAGATCGTGAGTGATTGATATATATGATCTTTTTGTACGAACATCTTTCAGTCAATTTGTCAATTCACATTTCAGATGTTAGGCCTTGACCATAGGGTGATCACTTTTCAGAATTATTAAATGTTCTTGAACTTAGGATTAGAAGAGATACTTAGGAGGAGACATCTCAATCGTTAAGATGAAGCCATACATCATTTCATCCAATGGTAATCACTTTCTCTTCCACTATAAAACCCCACATTTATTGCCATTTGAAAGCAATGTAATTTTAAACACTCAATAGTAATATTGTATACTCTTGTTCTCTCTAAACTCGATGCCCGTACACATTCGTGACTCATGTCTTTTGTTCATTCCAAATGTATATACAAGTTGACGAATTTGATCATTAGAATGTTCGTGACTATCTCTCCTACCACGGATAAGGCCACGTACTTCGATGATTTGTCCAAGTACGTAGGAAACTTATGAATAGATTCGAGTGGAGCTAAGATCTGTTCATCACATTATAGGTCAACCAAGGTCAACACCAAACATAGGCGAGGTCTGTTTTTGTATTGGTGATCAATTCACCATTTCCAAAATGAAAGTGACATGATAATAAAGGCAAATCTGTCAACTAGTCAACCATATCATGAAGCGACCGAGCTCGTGTAGCTCATACATCGGAGATGATCGAGCTCGTACAAATGTGTTAATATTGTTGAAATCTGAGTTGAAAGATTAAGAAAATTGCAAAAAAAATCCACTTTCATAATGTAATTTGTAAAAAAAAAAAAAATCCCAAATTTACTCCATTTGCAAAATATCCATTTTGCTAATATTTAGACCAAAATGTCCTTTGTAACAATTTTTAATTCCGGTGGAAAGAAATATTTTTATATGAATTAAAAAATGTGTTGGCAAGAAAAAAATATTGACACAAACTATAAGCTTGACACATGTAACACCTCAATTTTTTATAAATATTGAAGTGTAAACAAAAATTTACTTTTATTTGTATTAAAGGTGGAACGATAAAAAATTTATTTCAAAAAAATAATTGGAACGTTCATAAATTTAAATTAAATCATCGAATTCGTATTTAAAGAAAAAAGAACATAAACACCTAATAATTAAATATCATGTTTTTTAATGAATTAAACTAACTAATAAATTTAAAAACAGTAAATCTTATTGTGTATTTTTTCTTTTTCTTCGATCCACTTGTCAGTCTATATCATCATCCTGCCATATATAGTTATATAACATTTATTTTAAACACTTCGTACCACTCTTATTTGGGGAATATATCTATGACTAAGCAACAACCCATCTTAAGTCATCTTAAATTTTTGAAGGATTTCATATTTCTTTATAAAGAGCCCGAAAGTCCACTGGCAATTCATATATAAATGATTGAATACATAAAGGTATATGAAAAAAAACTACTTGCACATAAGTATCTTATCTCGTTATTAAAATGGTTGAAAAGAAGATAAAATCTTGTACATAAAAATTCTCCTATTATTTTTTATGCTTTTTCCTCTTCTCTCACTGTGTCATGGCTCTCTATATTTTTTGAGATGAAATAATGGGAGTTCATGTAGTATTTATGGTTGAAATTCACTACCGAGTTTTCGTAACTAGAATTGAAAAATCGTGTAATACAAAGAATTTTGATAAGAATTGGTTTCAAATACTAAAATTACTATTATATCATATTAATGATTTTCCTAATTAAAATAAACAACAAATCCTAATGATCGAATTGAATTTATAACAAAATAGGAAACATGAAAATTAATTTGAAATTTAGTCCATTTGACTTAGTATGCTAGTAATTGAAGTAATGAAATTAGGATTACAATTAACCACGATCAAAATTAGAATTACAATTAAATATTTTTTTTTTCTTTTTGTCTCATCCAAATCAAAAAGACGTCTACACACGTGACCATCAACAACTTTAAAATCAATAACCAACTTAATTAAATACTAATAATTAATAACTTCTTTAAACTTAAATATCTTGGGTCTAACGGTCTAACTTATCCAAATTAAATTTTTCTCGAGTTGAAAATTTTTAATTTATTACAACTACATTGGGTTTGAGACACAAGGTAAAGTCTGTGATTTCATTTTACTTGTTTACCTTAATAAAGTAAGTATAAATTTTGTGTTTGCTCGATTGGGTATCAAGATAAGATTTCTTGGGTTTTGATACCCAACACCTTAGTGATTGACTTGACTTGAAAACAACTTGGATCACTTGAAGTAATTTAATTAATGGGAAAATTAGGTGTAGTACCCTAAAAATTTTAAATATTTGATTAATACCTTAAAACTAATTTAAAACTATTATTACCGTATTAATTACGTTCAAGACTCACGAAAAAAAACACCCAAATCTAAAACCCCTGCAATCAAAAAACCTTGAGAAACAAGCCTCTATTGCAGACATTTTTGTTGAAATTTATCACCGAAGGCGCGACGGAAAGCAGCACCACCACCAACAGTAGCCACGGGTATTGATTTGGTCGTCGGAGGTGAAAGCAAGAAAACCAAGCGCACTACTCCTAAATCCAATGATATTTACCTCCAACTTCTCGTCAAGCTGTGTCGATTCCTCGTGAGGAGAACTGGAAGCAAGTTCAATGCAGTTATATTGAAGAGACTGTTCATGAGCAAGGTTAACAAGGCCCTGCTTTCTCTCTTGTCTCATCACTTCGTGAAGGGAAAGGAAGACAAAAATGCAGTGCTTGTTGGGATTGTGTCACTGATGATATTCGAGCTTATGAAGTCCTCACAGTGAAGGTCACGGCTTTGAGATTCACAGAGAAAGCAAGGGCAAGAATTGAGAAGGCAGGAGGAGAATGCTTAACTTTTGATCAGCTAGCTCAGAGCTCCCCTTGGGCAAAAACATGGTAGTGAATATTCCAATCTTTTTTCGTTAATTTCTTTTTCTTGATAATTTTATTGTTGCTAGAGTTTGACATAGTTGGTAGTATAGAACGGTGGAAATGAGATTTTTAACCAATAACATGAATATTATTTTGTCAGTGATTTCAATTATGCAATGATTGTTGTGTTCACTACTTTGATAGTTTGATTCATTGTTTCCTTTGAACTAATATTTAAGGTTTGATATGGATTCTGTTACTCACAAAAATTGCTTTGTTAAAGAATTTTTTTTTATTTTTTTTATTTTTTTGTGCTCAATGTTCAACTATTTTGGTCTTGCTCATAACTATGATTCTGCTGGTAAATTTTGCCTTTTCTGTTTGTGCTACAAAAACCTTGTGTTGTTATGAAACCCAAAATAGCTAACTATGCTATTTTGATGCAGGTACTTCTTAGAGGACCCGAGAAGTCTCGTGAGGCAGCGAAGCACTTTGGTCCAACTCCTAGTGTTCCACAGAGCCACACCAAGCCGAATGTGCGAGCCAAGGGTAAGAAATTTGAGCATGCTAGAGGTAGAAGAAGCAGCATAGGTTTTAAGGTCACAACCATTAGTTATTGCTAGTTGATGGCTGTTTTTTTTTTTTATATTTTATCAGATTTTCTATGAAAGGTTTTGTCCCACTATGTATTCCCCGCCCGATTCTTTTCTTGTGTTCTCTCATTTTTTTTTCTCTTCGATGCAATTGTTATCACATTTGCTACTATAATGTTACTTGTGAATTTCTATCACGTGAATTGTCCTAGACATGCTTCTTATGTTAAAAATCGCTACTACACTCACATGAATTGTATTGAACATGTTGATTATGTTAAGAACATGATTACTGGTGCCTCGCAAATGGATGATGCTATTTTGGTATTTGTCATTTTTTTTCTTTTTTTTTTTTGAGTTTGTGTCTTTTTTTCTTTTTTCTTAATTTTATCACTTTTTGAGTGTGTCACTTTTTTTTTTTTTTTTTTTTTGAGTTTGTGTCTTTTTTTCTTTTTTCTTAATTTTATCACTTTTTGAGTGTGTCACTTTTTTTTTTTTTTTAATTTGCCACTTCTTCTAAGTTTGTGTCACTTTTTTGAACTTTTTCGAATTACAAAAAAAGTGACAATTTTTATAAAAGAGTGACATTGCGTCACTTTTTAATTTTACATAGTTTATTTCATGGGTCACAAATCAAAAATTTTATAGGTCACAATTTATTTAGTCTCATATTACCGAATTTTAAGATCACAATTTAATTGCTAGTCACAAAGAACCAAACATTTGGTCATATAAACCAAACACTCCACCTCGCTCTCGATCTACTACCAATACTTGGTCACAAATCAACCAAATAATTGGTCACAAAACACTCTTCATCACATCCCGTTGCCGCTAATTCATTGCTACTGCTAACAATAACAACAACAAAAACAACACAATGCCACACTATATCGTATTTGTATTCTTTGTGTTGATGAACTTAGTTTCATTACAGAAAATATCGTGCACTCAAGGATGCTGTACGTGCAATCCATCAGGACAATAATTTTGGTGATTTTTTTCACTTGTATATTTATTATATTGTGTCCATTTGCCTCCATAACAAACGAAAACATTAATTTTATCCATACCTGGAAAAAGATTGCAAAAAAATTGTGAGTTTTTTTTTTTTAAGTGACAGAGTAATATGCATCTAGTTAATTGCTCCAATGAGATACCGTGATTTTTTTAAGAATGACACTTTTTCACATTCTCTTTAAACAAATATGTTTCATGTATCAATGCAATTGATTCAAAGTTTTTCTATTTCATATATATTACCAGAAAATAGTGCTTGAATTAGTATGTTCAAATTTTCAAAAAATACATACGTATGCATCTAGTTAATTGTTCCAATGATATGATGTGACTTTTTTTTGAAAAAAGTGATATTTTGTCACTTTTTCATAGAAAAGTGACAGAATCACATTCTCCTTGAGCAAAAGCATTACATTTACCAATGTAATTAATTCAAAATTTTCTTTCTTATATGTATTACCAGAAAACAAGAATTGAATTGGTATATTCAAATTTCCAAAAAATACAAACGTAATCACGTATACATTTATTTAATTGCTCCAATGATATGGTAATGGTATGACTTTTTTTGAAAAAAAAGTGACAAAATGTCACACTCTCCATGAGCAAACACTTTGCACGCATCCATGTACTCGATACAAAGTTTTCTTTTTTATATATATTACCAGAGAACAGGACATGAATTAGTATGTTCAAACTTTCTAAAAAGCACACGTATGCATCAAGTTAATTATTCCAATGAGAAATGGTGACTGTTTTGGAAAAAAGTCACAGAACGTAACTTTTTCGTTGAAAAGTGACACAATATCACTTTTTGGAAAAAAGTGACAAAATGTCAATCTTCATGAGCAAACACCTTACATGCATCCATGTAAGTGAATCAAAGTTTTCTTTTTCATATATACTACTAGAAAACAGGCCATGAATTAGCATATTCAAACTTCCAAAAAAGAACATGTTGCATCAAGTTAATTACTCCAATGATAAAACGTAACTATTTTGGAAAAAAGTGACAGAATGCCATTTTTTCGTAGAAAAGTGACACAATGTCACCTTTTTTGAAAAAAAAGTGATAGAATGTCACTCTCTCCATGAGAAAACATCTTACACGCATCCATGTAGTGGATTCAAAGTTTTTTTTTTTTTCATATGCATTACTAGAAAACAGGGTATGAATTGGTATGTTTAAACTTTCAGAAAAGCACATATATGCATCCGGTTAATTGCTCCAATGATAAAGCGTGACTGTTTTGGAGAAAGGTCACAAAATGTCACTTTTTCATAAAAAAGTGATACAATGTCACTTTTTTTTAAGAAAAGTGACAGAATGTCACCCTCTCCATGTGCAAACACATTGCACGCATCCATGTAATTGATTCAAAGTTTTCATTTTCATTTTCATATGTATTCTCAGATAACAGGGCATGAATTAGTATGTTTAAACTTTCAAAAAAGCACACGTATGCATTCGATTAATTGTTCCAATGATAAAGGGTGACTGTTCTTATAGAAAGGTAACGAATGTTACTTTTTCGTTGAAAAGTGACACAATGTCACTTTTTTGATAAAGGTGACATAATGTCACTCTTCATTATCAAACATCTTGCAAGCATTCTTGTAGTCGATTCAAAGTTTTTTTTTCATATGTATTACCAAAAAATAAGGTATGAATTGGTATATTCAAACTTTCAAAAAAGCACACGTACGCAATCGATTAATTGCTTCAATGATAAATGGTGACTATTTTGGAGAAAGATCACAAAATGTCACTTTTTCTAAGAAAAGTGACAGAATTCCACTTTCTCACCTTCTCCTATGAGCAAACACATTGCAAGCATCAATGTAATTGGTTTAAAGTTTTCTTTCTCGTGTGTATTACCAAAAGATATGGCTTGAATATATACATTCAAATTTTCAAAAACTCACATTCATATCTAGCTAATTGCTCATGAGAGATGCTGTGACTTTTTTTGAGAAAAGTGACAAAATGCCACTTTCTCACCTTCTCCTTTGAGCAAACACATTGCAAGCATCAATGCAATTGGTTTAAAATTTTCTTTCTATTGTGTATTACTAGAAAATAAAGCTTGAATATGTACGTTCAAATTTTTAAAAACTCACATATGCATGCCTAGTTAATTGCTCAAAAGAGATGTTGTGACTTTTTTTTAGAAAGGTAATAGAAATCCACTTTCTCACCTTCTCTTTTGAGCAAACACAATTGCAAGCATCAATGCAATTGATTTAAACTTTTCTTTCTTATGTGTATTACCAGAAAATTGCTTAAAAGAGATGATGTGACTTTTTTTTGAAAAAAGTGATAGAATGCCACTTTTTCACATTATCTTTTTGTCAAACACCTTGCAAGTATCAATATAATTGATTCAAAACTAATTTTTCATATGTATTGACACAATCCACTTAACTTCAACAATTTTATTTTCATATATGTTTCCAATCAAATTAATAAAATCGTCAAAAAGAAACTTCATAAATGTTAATTATACATTATGAGATTTAAACTAAATCTAATCATGAAATTCAAACAAAAATGAGATGGATAATGAGCTATAATCATGGAATCCAAAACATAGATATACTTGTAATTTTGTTTGTGTTTTTGTGGAAGATCTCCTCGACTTTTTTTTTCCAGATTTTTCAATGTTTTTGTGGATGGTTTCCTCGATTTGAAGAATGAACAAACTTTGTTTATGTATTTGTGGAAGATTTCCTCTTTTTCCTTTCAATTTTCCTTTGATTTTTGCATATTGGAGGCTGATTTATGAGGATTGTCGTGAGTTTAGGTTTTGAGCGTATATTTTACGTTCAATTTTAAGTAATTACCATTTAATCCAAGTTTATAATGTTTTTTTCAAAACAGCCTAAAAATATAGGGTATTTTTGTAAGTACCCCTTAATTAATTAAGGTTGCTTGTTACACAACACTTTGGTGGTGATATGTGAGTTAGCCCATTCCTCTGGTAAGTTGGGGCTTTGGTTACATGGGCCACTTGGTGGATTTATTTTTGGCCCAAGATGATACATAACATATCTATATTACATTAAATTTCTTGTAGCTTCAGTGCTTGTATCTACAATACAATGCAAGAGATTAAGAGGTAGCCGTTCTTGGGAGTTTCTTGATATTCAATCATTGCTTCTATTTCATCGTTCCTCCCTTTGTAATATTTGCAATCACCACCGCCATTATCCTTTGTGGGTGTAAAGCTTGTACCTACCAAATGTAAGGGAATAGTTGTGGGTCGAGCCTTCTCAATTGGTGTTCATTTGTTTGAAAAATTAAGCTCAGCTTCAAGATTTCTAATGGATTCCACTTGCACAATATTTTTATATTGCTTTAATTATTTATTTAAAACAAACAAAATTTCATAAGAAATAGAAATAGTGAGAAAAATATTTAAAAAAAAAAACATATATAAATCTTAAAATTATTTTTCTAAAAAATTGAAAATAACATTCCAATTAATAAATGGATTTCTAATTNACTCGAAAAGCATTGCGTAATGCTATTCAATTCCATTGGGATTATAAATCCAATCTAGGTGGACTTAACGTGATATTAAATAAATCATTTAATTTCACCTTTCATTTAACCTATCATCTAGCGCCACCTAAATTAGGGTTGCAATCCCGGATTACAAAGCATTACTCAAAAAGCATTGGTCAAGCGTGCGAGAGACGCCCTACCAATTTCCAAGTTATGACTGACTTGGGACTCCCATTTTAGGCACGGAGGACATGCGATCAACTGGAAGTTACTCTTCTTTATGTAAAATCCTCAACCATTCTTCGGTCTCTAACCAAATGCACGGAGTAAAATTGACGGATCACTACATTTGGAGATAATTGCACAAAACTAAACAAGTTAACATTAACGGTAGCCACAATTCCAGAATAATTTTTTCGACAAACAGTTTGAATTCTAACCAAACTATACTTTCTCATGTCAATAACCAAAGTATTATTTGCATTCAAGAGCCATTTAAAGATTGTACAAATAGGAAAGCAAAACCTTCAAATATCAAACAAGAACGGGTCATCATAGTCCCAAATATTTGCCGTTGGATACTCATCATCATCAATAGGCAATGGCCATAAAGCCGGAGAGGCGGCGGAATCAGGCACCACCGGATCTGAAATGTCAGGCGCCACCAGAGGTTCAGTGATGGCCTGAGAAAAGCTTGGCGCAACATTTGCAATTGAGTTGATTTGATCGTACACACAATAGTTTTGACGCTGCTGAGAATGCAAATCTTGGAAATTTTGCTGTTGATGATTATTAGGGTTTGGAATTGTGGGTCCAGACTCAATATTCTTCACGTCACTTGTTCCGTACCTCTGATGCACTAATCCTAGGTTTTGTGTACTTTGTACCACGTTAGGGTACTGTTCGATCGAGTAAAATCCATACGGCACATAGTTTGCCACGCCTCCTACGGAGGCGACAGGCGGCGGAAGTGGTGGAGTGGAGAATGTAAGGCCAAAGCCAGACGGGCGAGGCAGTAAAGGACGAAGGTTTTGGGTGGAAGAAGAAGAAGAACGGGAGGAGGATTGACCAGATGCGCCACTTGCACTTCCGCCACCACCTGAGATTTGTAGATTAAGCTGAGCCCTTGACCCATATAGAATAACGGCTGCACGGTCATACGCTCTGGCTGCATCCTCCGCCGTGGCAAACGTTCCGAGCCACCGCCGAGTTCTCTTTCTGGGCTCACGTATCTCGGCCACCCACTTGCCCCAGCTCCGCTGCCTTACACCTCTATACTTAAACTTTCCATTATCGGGCCCTCCTTTGCCTTTACCTCTCTTGTTGCTCTTGCTGATATCAACGCCGGTAGCGGTGGTGCTGTCACTGCTAGTGGTGGTTACAGAAATTGGGTGGCCACAAGTGATAATATTATTAGGGTTATTGGAATCCGCGCTCATATTTGGTTGATATTGCCTCGTTGTGTGTTCAACCAATTAGTCAAGAGAGAGGACAGTAAAAGTGGTGTAGGGTGGTGGTTTGCAGCAGCGCAACGCTGTAAATGGTGGATGAGGGCGGTGCTCATAAGGACATTACTTGTTCATTTATATACACTCGGAATGCTCCCGTGTGAAGAAACATATAGGACCATCGAGAGAAAAAATTCACAAAATCTTTTTTAGGATTATAATAATATGGTATTATATTTTTAATTTTGTAATATATTTATGTGAGTTTTTTGTATGAATTTTTGTAATGTAATTAATTACTTCATTAATGAATTGTGTTGTGTTGTAATGTAATTAATTACTTCAATTTAAATTGTGAAAATCTTATATATTTTGGTAGCCGAATGATGGTGGTTAGTAGAAGGTGGACTACAACTATTACGATAATAATCGATGATAGAAAGAACGTGTGACTATTCTCGACTATTAGCAATGACGGTAGTTGAACTAGTTAATAATATTTATTAAAGTTTGGTGAATTAAACTTTAACATATCTACATTTAACTTATTAACAATACACTATTTATTTGTTAATTTTTGACATCGTGTTAAGTTATTAATGTAAAGTTGTTTACATAATACAAAAATAAAATTTACAATACTTTGTTTCATTGTTTATCATATATCTTCAACGAGAAAATGTTGATAATTCTACGATTGCGTGGTATACTTTCTGGCCTCTTAGCCACAGAATTGGAGGTATTGCACTTGCACCACTTTTGCCTGAATTTTACCTCTATCTACCTCAATTCCATCCACTGAAATTTGATGCCCAAGCACGATCCTTTCTTAGACCATAAAGTGACACTTCTTCTAGTTGAATACCAAATTTGTTTCCTCACAACATTGTAAGACTAGAGCTAGATTTTTCAAACATTCATCAAATGAAGGCCCAAAAAACTGAGAAGTCATCCATGAACAAATTGATTAACGTTTCTACCATAAATGAGATGGACAGCAAACAATTCTAAAAGTCAGTAAAATATTGCATATTTCTAATGGCGTCCGTCTATATGCAAACGTGGCATAAGGGCATGTGGAATTGGTATTTTCGTGATCCTTTGACGATGGGAATCTGATTATAGAGCTTGAACATCCATCCAAGAAGTACTTGTGAGAATGCGTGGCTAATCTCGCAAATATCTTATAAATAGACGGCCGTAGGAAGTGATATTGACGAGTGACATTATTGAGCTTGAGGTGAGGTAGTCAATGCACACTCGCCATTTGATGATTGTCTTGATCGGAATGAGCTTATTGTTATCAAACTTTTGTTAGAAAAAATGAGTGAGCGGCTCACTTTTGGCACAATTTTCGGTGGGACCTGTTGGTCCAATTTGAAATATCAAAGTTGATATGTATTCTCCTCTGCGAGAATATCGAAGTCATGTATTTATTTGTCGAAAATGAAGCTCGAGTGAATGAGAAATTGGAGTTTAAAGTGGACCATTGGAAATGGTCTATGTTGGGGGGAAAATTTTAGTTAACTTTGTCCCACATAGGAAAAACATGGAAACCAAAACCACTTTATATATGGCTATGTATTGGAATGGTATGATCATGTATAGCATAGAGGCTCTCTTCACGTGCCGCGCAAGAGGGTGCAAATCACGAACAGAAATAGCCTTCGGACCTTGAACTTGGATGCGAACGCAACCTGCGCACACGAATATCGAATCGAACGGAGCAAAAACTAGCTAGTTTGGATTGTTCGCGTTTTGCAATTTTTTTTGTGGTTTTTTCAAAAGACTTTTAAGTGTCTGAAACTCCTAAAACTCCAATGGTCGAAACCGAAGTGTAACTCCGAAAACTGCAATGGTTAATGCAGAAACTAATGGTCAGATTCAGTCTATATAATTTCACTCAATTTTCAGCAGTTCATACATAGCAATTTTCATCTGCCTTCGTATAGTTCTGTTTTCTATTTTGTTCGGTCTCCTCCCATGCTCATTCCAGTAAGGTGATATTGTTCGAACACTCATCCAGTTTGTCGGAGTAGAACTACGATGCTCGGATTCTGCTGGTTACCGTTGTATCTTGAGAGACAGGCGCTCGAACTAAACCTCTAACACCACAGTGAGGGGATGAATTTGTCTTCAGAAAACTGTGTTTACACAGGCCTCGAGGTTAAAAGTTTATTTCCAAATATATATGCTTCTAGTTTGAGTATCTGTGCTTTAATTATTTGCAGATTTACACGCTTTCAGATTTTATTTAGCTTTCTGAAATTTATACTGCTTTTATGTTTCTACAAATAATATAATTTCTCATTCTTATTCAAGTAGTGATTTAGATAATAGTCTGTATCTAAGTAATTTGTGAAAAATAAAATTAAGAAAAAATTTATCTGAATTTTCTTTTCTTCAAAATTGTGTTTGTGCAAATTATATGAAAATAAACACCAAATTCTATATTTAATTCTCTGCCAAATACGGTCACTGTCATATACGGTGACTTCCTGCCAAATAGGTGAGTTGCAAATACGGTGAGTTGCACTACCAAACACGGTGAGCAGTTACCAAATACGGTAGCAGCTGCCAAATACGGTAAGCAATTTTCAAATACGGTAAGTGTGAATCCTGTGTCTAAAACACAAATACAGTATATGAGAACCCGATTCCACTCCATACACTACCGATTAAATATAACAACAAATTTAAGACAAACTCTTAATGCATATTGGTAGTAAACAAGTTTATTTGTTTATTGAAAACTAATAATTGTTTCATTTTCAGAAATGGCTATCGAACCAACAAATATGGATGTGACCCAAACTGTTCCTGCTGAAAATCAAGTTGTGGACTCTACTATGGCTTAAGGGCCAAGCTCTGCAGTGGCTAACTTGCCTAGTCGTGTTGTGAGTCAAACTGTAGCTCCAACAACTGGTCAAACAGTTACTTTCTGATTAATCATGGAGAGAAATCAGAGAAATTCAATGGCTTGAATTTCAAGAGGTGGTAGCGGAAAATGCTGTTTTACCTGACTACCTTGAATCTTGCGATATTTTTGACTGAGACTGCTCCTGTACTCAACGAAGGAAAAGGAGATTTTCAAGCAGTCAATGCACTTGATGCTTGGAAGCATTCGAACTTTTTTATACCGAAACTGCATTATAAATAGTTTAGCAAACACGCTATACAATGTGCATAGCACGATGAAAACTGCTAAGGAGTTGTAAGAGTCTTTGGACCGAAAATACAAAACTAAGGATGCCGGGGCTAAAAAATTTATAGTCGGCAGATTCCTAAACTATAAGATGGTGGACTCCAAAACTATTATCAGTTAAGTGCAAGAACCCCAACTGATTCTTCACGAAATTCATGCCAAAGGAATGGTGTTGAGTGAAACCTTCAAGTGGCAGAAATTATTGAAAAATTGCCCTCCGCATGGAAAGATTTCAGAAACTATTTGAAACACAAATGAAAGGAAATGAGTGTTGAAGAACTTATTGTTAGACTTCGAATTGAAGAAGACAACAAAAGTTTAGAAAAGAAGTGGTTCAATCCTAATGTGGCTAAAGCCAATGTTGTGGAGCATGGTCAAAGTAGTAAGACTTACAAAAACAAATTTGGGCCATCCGGTGGAAAAAAGACCAAGTGCGGACCGAAAGGTGGAATTTCTAAGAAGAAATTTCAAGGGAAATGCTTCAATTGTGACAAAGTATGCCACAAGTCTTCGGAGTGCAGAATGTCAAAGAAGAAGACAAAAGAAGCAAAGGTGGTTAACTACATGGCACAAGATATCTCAGAAATGAATCTCGCAGCCGTCATTTCTGAAGTGAACACGGTGAGTTCAAACCCTAAGGAGTGGTGGATTGACACCGGTGCTACAAGGCATGTGTGCTATGATAAAGAGCTATTTGCTACGTTCGAAGCAATTGAGAACGGGGAGAAGTTGTTCATGGAAAATTCAGTAACCTCTGAAATCAAGGGTCAAGGAAAGATGGTTCTAAAGATGACCTCGAGAAAGGAGCTGACTCTCAACAATGTGCTATATGTGCCGAAAATTCGTAAGAATTTAGTGTCCAGGTCGCTTTTGAATAAGCATGGTTTTCACATTGTATTTGAGTCAGACAAAGTCATTCTATCAAAAAGTAGAATGTTTGTCGGAAAATGTTATGTTTCCGACAGTATGTTTAAGGTGAATGTAATGGTTGTAAAACCAAAAATGAATAAAGCAAATTCTTCTGCTTATTTTCTTGAGTCTTCCAATTTGTGGCATGGTAGACTAGGACATATTAACTATGATACTTTACGTAGACTAGTTAACTCGAATTGCATACCTAAGTTCCATAATGATTTCGAACATAAGTGTGAAACTTGTGTTGAAACAAAATTGACAAGGTCATCCTTTAAGTCAGTTGAACGGATTACAGAACTACTTGATTTAATTCACAGTGATGTTTGTGACTTAAAACTTGTACAAACAAGAGGTGGCAACAAGTATTTTATTACTTTTGTCGACGATGGTACAAAATACTGCTATGTGTATCTGCTGAAAAGCAAGGATGAAGCTATAGAGAAATTTGTTCTCGATAAGAATGAAGTTGAAACTCAACTTAATAAGAAAATTAAGGTACTACGGAGTGATTGATGTGGTGAGTACGGAGCACCGTTTGTCAATTTTTGTGCACAACACAGAATCATACATGAAACCACCGCACTTTATTCACCGCAACAAACCGGTGTAGCTGAACGAAAAAATCGTACCTTAAAAGAAATGATGAATGCAATGCTAGTAAGTTCTGGATTACCTTAGAACATGTGGGGGGAAGCTGTGTTATCAGCAAATTATCTTTTAAATAAGGTGCCCCAAAGAAATCGGAAAAGACCCCTTATAAGTTATGGAAATGAAGAAAGTCTACCTATAAATACTTGCGAGTGTGGGGGTTCTTGCAAAAGTGGCTGTTCCAACACCAAAGAAGGTAAGGATAGGCCCGAAAACTATAGACTGCGTCTTCATTAGCTGTGCACGTAATAACAATGCTTATCGATTTCTTATGTATGATTCAAAAATTCCAGATATACACAAAAATACGATAATGAAATCGAGGAATGCTTCATTTTTTGAAGAAGTATTTCCATACAAGTCCAAATAGAAAGTCAACTCCTCTAAACGAACATATGAGACAATGACTGAAAGGACAGAAAAGTCTTATGGTCCTAATTTTCTGACCTATATGCTAGAAAGCGAATCTCAAAGTTATCAAGAAGTTGTGAATTCCTCAGAAGGACCTCAAGGGAAAGATGTCATTAAAGGTGAAATAGATTTCATACTGCAAAATCATACATGGGAGCTAGTGGATCTTCCTCCTAGATGCAAACCACTAGGTTACAAATGGATTTTGAAAAGGAAAATGAAAGCAGATGGAACTATCGAAAAGTACAAGGCCAAATTAGTAATAAAAGGTTACAAACAAAGAGAAGGCCTTGATTACTTTGATACATATTCTCCACTAACGAGAATAACATCTATTAGAGTGATACTTGCGATTGTTGCTTTGCGAAATCTAGAAGTACATCAAATGGATTTTAAAACTGCTTTTCTAAATAGAGATTTAGAAGAAAAAATTTACATAGAACAACCCAAGGAGTTTTCGTCACCGGGATAGGAAAAGAAAGTCTGTAAATTGGTGAAATCACTATATGGCTTGAAACAAGCACATAAACGATGGCATGAAAAAATTGACAATGTCATGATAAAGAGTGGATTAAAAATTAATGAATGTGACATATGTGTTTACGTCAAAGACACTAAAGATAGTTATGTCATTTTATGTCTTTACGTTGACTACATGCTTATTGTAGGTAGTAACAATAAGATGATTGAATCTAATTCGAGATTTGATATGAAAGACATGGGTATAGCTGATGTTATACTTGAAGTCAAAATCTCAAGAATATCAGATGGGCTTGTTCTAAACCAGTCACATTATGTGGACAAAATTTTAAAAAAGTTCAGTAAAGATGATACTGGCTTAGCCAGAATACCGATAGATACAAGTCAACATCTATCCAAAAATAAGGGTGAAAGTGTCTTTCAAGTAGAATACTCGAGGGTTATTGGATGTCTAATGTACTTAATGAGTTGTACAAGACCAGACATAGCCTACACAGTTAGTAAATTGAG
>NW_019248162.1:5375-9850 GCF_002742605.1 Olea europaea var. sylvestris | reverse complement strand
TCAAAGACATCGCGTCTACTGGTTAGCCAGTAAAGCAAATATTCTTTCATAAGGGAAGGTTCAAAGGGTAACACCTACCTATCATATGCAGGCTTCAACTGTTGAACTTTATCACCAAGTCTTATGTCTCACGTTTTGTGTCTCTCCTAATTTTGGAAAAAATGAGTGAGCGGCTCACTTTGGCACAATTTTCGGTGGGATCCGTTGGTCCAATTTGGGATATCAAAGTTGATATGTGTTCTCCTCCGCGAGAACATCGAAATCATATATTTATTTGCCAAAAATGAAACTCGGATGAATGAAAAATTGGAGTTTAAAGTGGACCATTGGAAATGGTTTATGTTGGTGGGTAAACTTTAGTTAACTTTGTCCCATATAGGAAAAACATGGAAACCAAAACCACTTTATATATGGCTATGCATTGGAATGGTGTGATCATGTGTAGCATAGAGGCTCTCTCTACATGCGCGCGCAGGGGGGTGCAAATCACGGATAGAAATAGTCTTCGGACCTTGAACTTGGGTACGAGCGTAACCTGCGCACACGAATGTCAGACCGAACGAAGCAAAAACTAGCCAGTTTGGATTGTCCGCGTTTTGCAATTTTTTTTTTGGTTTTTCCAAAAGACTTTTGAGTGTCTGAAACTCCTAAAACTCCAATGGTCGAAACCAAAGTGTAACTCCGAAAACTGCAATGGTTAATGTAGAAACTAATGGTCAGATTCAGTCTATATAATTTCACTCAATTTTCAGCAGTTCCAGTAATTTTCGTCTGCCTTCGTGCAGTTCTGTTTTCTGTTTTGTTCCGTCTCTTCCCGTGTCCATTCTAGTAAGGTGATATTTTTCGAACAATCTCCCAGTTCGCTAGAGTAGAACCACGGTGCTCGGATTCTGTTGGTTACCGTTGTATCCTGGAAGACAGGCGCTCGAACTAAACCTCTAGCACCACAGTGAGGGAGCGAATTTACCTTAAAGAAACTGTGTTTACACAGGCCTCGAGGTTAAAAGTTTATTTCCAAATATATATGCTTCCATTTTGAGTATCTGTGCTTTAATTATTTGCAGATTTACACACTTTCAGATTTTATTTAGCTTTATGAAATTTATACTGCTTTTATGTTTCTGCAAATAATATAATTTGTCATTCTTATTCAAGTAGTGATTTAGATACTAGTCTGTATCTAAGTAATTTGTGAAAAATAAAATTAAGAAAAAATTTATCTGTATTTTATTTTCTTCGAAATTGTGTTTGTACAAATTATATGAAAACAAACACCAAATTCTATGTTTAATTCTTTGCCAAATACGGTCGCTGCCATATACGGTGATTGCCTGCCAAATACGGTGAGTTGCACTGCCAAATAAGGTGAGCAGTTACCAAATACGGTAAGCAGCTGCCAAATACAGTAAGCAATTGCCAAATACGGTAAGTGTAAATCCGGTGTCTAAAACACAAATACGATATATAAGAACCTGATTCTACTCCATACACTACCGATTAAATATAACAACAACTTTAAAATTGTAATCATTCTTTCTCTGACACAACTTGAATTGAAATTACTTAAGCACTGTCGGAGATGGGATATATGATCCCTGCATCAAGGAGCTTAAGAACATCAGCTTGGACCACGTCCTCCATGTTAGCATTTAATCTACGCAACAGTCCTAGTTGGAATGAGCTCCTTTTTATCATTCTTTACTAATGTAATCCACTTTCTCCAACACAACCTAAACCGGAGCTACACAAGCACTATTGAAGATAGGATAAACAATCCTTGCATCAAGGATCTTAAGAACCATAGCCTAAACTGCATCCCTTGTGTTTGGATTTGATTTGAACTAAATTCCCACTTATGACTTAAACTCATCCTTTATAAGTATCTTGTGCATGCATAGGGAAGGAATATTAAATTATGAATTATCCTAAATTTTCCAAATAATAAAAGAAAACTATTAAGTATCAAAGGTATAAAATAACTCAAAACACAATATCCTCCATTTCCATTAAATTTGGAAGTCCTTAGATGTCCATAAATTGATACAGAACTTGAGGACATGAATAGAACAAGTTCAGGACAGGATTCCTCAGCAAAGTTGATATAAAAAAGAGAAAAAAGCTTATGATATAAGGCATTAGATCAGACCCTTTTTCCTCCTCTGTGGTCCAACAAATAAATAATACATTAGCTCCTGCTTTTACTTATTATTAAACTTTGTGAGTTGGGGGATTTTTCTAAATGGCTTATCACTATTCATTCTTGGCAAAATGTCTATAATACCCTTAATGAAATGGCTTGCCATATTTTGCACAAAATATCCCAATTTATTGGAATAGTTTCACAATTCTTCTATTTCTCTCATTTCGAATTTTAATATATAGTTCCATCCTTCGATCTAATAAATTAGCATAATCTGTAATATAATTGTCATATAATTCTTTAAAATTATCATATTCCTTAGATGATATATCCATAATCTCTAGTTGAGAAAAAATATTTTTTATTTTTTCTAATAATCTTTCTAACAGATTATCTAATCCTTTAATTGTATGTTCTGGCATCATTTAGATAATTCCTTACAAGCTTTATGAATAATAATAACATGATAGATAAGTTTTTTGTAAACATGAAAAGTAATAATCCCTACGATTCTTTCAAGATATTAGAAGAATTTTTTCTAAATTTAACAAAGACAATAATTTTACCTTACATATGATCTTAAATCTGTATTCTTAGAATCAAGTGACCTTCAGGCTTTGAATCTGCAAATTGCTCCCTCAAACGGCCTTTTGCCTTAATGGGAATTCTGCTATTTCAGTTTCTTGCCCTCACTGTGTCTTTTCTTAGAATTAAGAATAAGGATCTTAAGTAAAGAAAATTCTCTCTTTGTTAAAGTAAGAAAGAGATTATCTTTTTCAATCTGTCAAGAATCTATGGGATAGGAAGTTTAGAAACTCATTTTTTTCTGATATCAAAAGATTGGGATTTTATTTCTATAATGATTTATACAAGATTTCTATTGTATACAAGGGGTTTCCAGAAAAACTGGCTTTAAAGAAAGTTTAAGGAAAGAGGATGGTTTCTAACTCGAGATGATCCATTCTTTCCCAAAGACCTCTATTTATACATGACTCAAACTTACTATTATTGGTTTATTACATCATTGTATACATCAGAATTTGAAAAATGCTCACATGCCTCTCTATTCTTTTCCTCCTAGGGTCTACATTTTCACATGCGTTTTTTACTTTTTCATCAAAGAGACATCTTTTCCTATATTATTGCATCTTCATCTTTTGGCTCCATATGCAGCTGGCTAGATGCTTTGGTAGTGATAGGTCCCTTTTTACTTATCTCCATTCATCTTTTATATTGAAGAATCAATCTTTTTAATCTTGTCTGCATGTGGGGCACTCCCTCAGTCTGCATGATTCTTGGATTGTTGTGGGACTTCCATTAATTTGATGAGTATCAAATTTCTGGATATATTCTTTCAAAATAGTAGATTTTTCTTTTCCATTATTCGTAAGGAGTGTCCATCCTTCATATTGACACAAGCATCTGAATTTTTTATCATACAAGTTCTTTGCAATGTTGTAAAGAACTTTCATCCCAAAAACTCTCCGGGATTTTATCCATGATTTATTGATTTTAGGCAATGGTTTATTATTTCGGCCAATTTCAATCTGAAAATCTCGGCCAACATATCCAATTGTGATAATATGTTCAGCAGGATAGTATATCCTTCCATCAACCTCGGGACTTATTGAATAAAATTTGATATAAATCGATCTCCCTTGGGCAAATTTTGAAACTTCTGCCCTGAATATATCATCAAATTTTTCAATTTCTTTTAAATCTTTTCCTGGATAGATCAAATCCAGAAATTCATAATCTGCTGCCATTTTGACCATGAAAAGGTCTGCATCTTTGGTAATTATTAATCTGGGATAAACATGATCTCCTGATGCAATAAAATATGATTCATTTTCTTCCAATTCATAAACAATTTTGGCAAATGATCTATATTCTTCTTCTTTTGATGATAAAGGGGTATCATCATCTTCATCAGTTTTGATCATGATAACTCTTGTATGTTCATCACCATTTTTTATAGTCACCTTCCGGGGACTTGCTATATCTCGTTTGATATTGCTGGGTCCACTGCTCCTTCCTAGCTGTGTACTTGTTTGTATTTTTGAGATTGTATCAATTGGTATTTCCTGTTTGGTATTTAATGACTCGAATTGTGAAGTAATATCAACAATTCTGTCATTCAATTCTTTGGTATATTTGGAATGAGAATTAGAGATTTCCACCAACAATTTGACATTTTGTTGTATAGATTCTGCCATTTGCTCTAATTGCTCAATTCCAATTTTCATATCTTCTGATTCTTCAATGAGGAATTTCATTCGTCTGTGGACGTCTATTAATGAATTTTTGATATTATCCATCTCCAAATTCGATGTTC
>NW_019248162.1:4651-5007 GCF_002742605.1 Olea europaea var. sylvestris | reverse complement strand
GCATCAGTATTAACAATTAGATTATCTTTTTCATCTGGTAACCTTAATTTTTGTAAATTTTTACATTCTTCTTTTAATGATTTAACAATTTCGGTATGTTCTTTGTTCCAACCTTTAGTATTTGTTTTTCTAAATAGAATTTGTATCTTATATCTCTTTTTTGAGAGATTTTCAATAAATCCTTCAGCATAGTTTAAACATCCTAAAAAATTTTGTATTTGTTCTTTGGATTTTAATTCATCTGGAAAGCTTTCTATCTTTTTAGATATATGAGTCTGTAATTTTATTCCTTTTCTATCTATTGATAATCCTAAAAAATCTATTTCTTGTTTCTCTATTATAGATTTCTTTTTAGA
>NW_019248162.1:0-3458 GCF_002742605.1 Olea europaea var. sylvestris | reverse complement strand
TTTTATACTATAATCTTCTAATCCATTTAAGAAACTCATTCCTAATAATATATGAGGTTCAATATCCATACTTTCATCCAAATAACATGGTACTAAAATATTAATCCCACCTATTTTTATTGGTACCTTTACCTTTAATTCTATAATATATAGTTGTCCATCAAAATTCCTGTATTTATATTGCTCTGTTTTGTAAGTCATTAATCCTTCATTTTTAGTTGTAGCCATATGACATTCACCAGCACCTGTATCTATCAATATATTTGGTCCTTTTATATACCTCCTACCGTTAAAATATTTTCCTTCTATTTTTATATTTCTAATATTTTCATGAGATTTTATTTCTTTTATACCACTAGTTTCTCCTAAATACTCTTTTTTATTAGGTAGTCTAAGACTTTTTGATTTCTTTATCAACCTTCCATTATGAAATGTTATTTTATAATCTTCTTCTTCTCTTAACTCTGTTATTTCAGATTTATTTTTAGTTATATTAAATTCATACTCTTCTGGAATAAGATTTATTTGTTTGTTTGGTTCCACTATTTTGCTAATATCCTTACATTCCTTATGAATTTCTATGTATGATTTATTAGAATAAATATTCCCATAATTAGAATTAGTAAATGTATATAATGCCCTATATTCCATAGTCATAATTTGGTCTCCTGATTCCATTATATCATTTTTATGTAATTTGAAATGTAATCTTAAGACTTCATTAAAGTTTTTATCTTTCAATGAGACACAATATTTTGGGTAACAAGTAAATATTAACTTTTGATATACTAAATTTCATTCTATAGTTCCTAAATGACCATCTTCAAGATTTTTAATTCTTCCATCATGTAAACTTACAATTAATGGTGAATCTATTCCTTCTCTAAATAAAGATTTAAACATTATTTGTATTCCTACTAAATAAACATATTGGATCTTTTCACTATGTTTTTTACTTATTTTTGATAATAATCCTAATACTGTACTTTTTGTTAAAAGGTTTATTTTATGTGTTTCTTGAGTTGTCTTGACATCTATAATTTTTTCAATATTATGGTGTTCATTTATTACTATTCTTTCTCATCTCCATATTCTATCTAGAATTTCCCATTTTCCTATTTTCAAATCTAAGGATAACTTTTGTATTTTCTTAAATTTATTATTATCAAAAGTTACTTTTAATCCACAACCTTCTATTTCCTCATATTCTTGGATTTCTATGTTATTATTTTCTATTTCTTCAATTTCTCTATTCAGATTCTGATCTATTATCTTCTGAATCTGCTTCACTTATAAATATTTCCTAATTATTATAATGTTCAATATCAGATATTTCACTTAATTCACTTTCTATTTCAAAATAATCATTTTGTAATATTCTCACTTTTTTCTTTGTGCAATCAGGACTTATATGGCCTATTTCTCCACAATTCCAACACTTACATTGTTTTTTATCTTTCTTATAAGGTTTATTTTTCTGTATATTATTTTTTCTTTTATAATATTTTCTTCCAGGTTTTATGTATTTTTTCTTAAAGTTTCTATATTTTTTAAACTTTCTGTTTTTATACTTTCTTTTATTTCTTTTTTCAGAATTACATCCCCATCTTGTAGATTTTTCCATATCTTCACAACACATTCTAGTTAATTTTTCTGATTTTTTTTCAAATAATTGTCTTTGTTGACATATATATGCAATTCTTTCAAACAAGAAATTTATTTTTGATCCTAGTGTTTTAGGTATTCATATATTTTCTTTAATATATTTTTCAAATTCTATTTTAAAATGCATTCCCCATGATCCTGGTAATTTATTGTAATACATATCTTGATATACTTCTTGATTCTCATTACTATAAAATTGAGTATAATAGTAATCCTTGAATTCACAAGTATATTCTTTAATTTTACACATATCACAAATTGTTAAATTAATTAACTTAACTCTTACATTATATTTTTCTCGTATTGCTTCTTCTTCATAATTTCTTAATCAATTTTCCTTTAAGAACTCATCTGTACTATATTCTACTAATCTTTCTATTCCTAGTTTATCTGACTTTATTATTTCTGTTTGTACATTTCTTTTTATTAATGATTTTGTATCACTACAATTCCTTCCCACCAATTTCTAACATTTCCTTTAAAAGATGCAATTAAAAAATCTATTTTTTTCAGTATTTTCCCATGTGTCATCTTTATTATATAAAAAGAATAATATCATTGAGTCTGCCCATGTTATTAAGGTTTTCTTAGTGTCTATTTTGCAATCTAAGTCTAATTTTGTTCCTCCATGGTTAACAGGTTTATCATAATTATTATTTAATTCAAATCTATTACTATATTTATTTTCTTTAGACGGTTGTTTATCTCTTATTTTATCATAAAATTGTTTATATGGCTTATTATACATCGGAGCATAACTTTCATCTGGATCTATTGATTCTTGTTTAGAGGTTCCTACGGGATTAGGTTCTCCTCCAGTATTCATTAAGATTTGGTATCCATCATCTATACTTTCTAAGTTTAAATGATCAAAATTATCTATAAGTAGATCTAATTCTTCATTCATTTTCTTTGTCTTGATTTTCCTTAATTTTTTGTTTACTTAATACTTTTTCTCTAGATTCCTTTTCTTCTAATATTTTAGGTAATATATTTTTCCTAAACTCATCATCCATGCTTCATGTTTCTATTATTATATTTTCTCTTTCAATATGTTTTTTCTCTATTCTGGTTATTTCTTCTTCTATAATTTTTTTATCTATTCTATTATTCTTTTCTTCATTTTCTTTTAATTTTCTGACTTCAAGTTTCAATATATTTATATCATTTCTTGCTTCTTTTATTTCATTCTTTATTTCTTGTACATCATTTATTAATGTTCTTATTAAATGTTTTAATTCTTCCATATGTTCACTGATTGACATTTTCTTTTATCGATTTTTTGATTGATAATAATAAAATGCTATATACTCAGCATTTTTACAATCTATTATCATTTTATCTTACTTTTGTTTTATAATTTCAATATTTGTTCGTTCTTTTAATTTTTCATAATACCTTATTTTTTCTTTATACATTTCTTATTTTTATTTTAATATTTGTTTTTCTTGAGTTTTAGTCATATCTTCAGGTATTAATAATTCATCTAAAATTTTCTTATTTATTATTCATATTCTTCTTAACTTTCTTTCTAAAATATTTTTAATTTCTTCCATTATATTTTTATGATGATTCAAATATTTCTCTATGGTATAATTCATTTTCAAATACTTCGATAATTATTTCATATATACGTCTATCTTTGATAAATCCTACAATTAATTTATGTAATATTTGTTCATTTATTTCTCTTGGCAAATTCCTAATTACATATAATGTTATTATTTTTAATTTATTAGGGATAGGGTTGTAAAATATATAACATCCTTTTTCTTCAATACATTGATAATAAT
>NW_019248161.1:0-1387 GCF_002742605.1 Olea europaea var. sylvestris | reverse complement strand
ATTGCAGAAATAACAAATTGCAGAAATATCAAATTTAATAGATTGCAGAAATACCAGTTGGATTCGCGAAAGCTGTGTTTGAGATTAAGTTTTGTCCTATGAAATCTAGCTCTGATACCATGTTAAACAATCCAAAGAAAATAAAGAAAAAGGAGGAGGTTAGGGTTTCATTGATACTACATTAATTAATTGAATGCTAAAAGATGGTTTAACCTAAATACAAAAAGAATATATATAGGCTAAACAAAGGAAACTAAAAAGGACTATTCTACCTGTAGGGTTTTTGATACCCAATAAATCCCGGGCTATGATGTTAACGTGGGTTAATATTATTTCATAGGCATAGGCCGATGAATGAAATAAGTCCAACAACCAAGTCCATGAGCTACACCCGGCCCAATTGTATTCCTTATGGATGGCTTGAATCTTGGCCCATTTATCCCTTTAATGGCCCAACTTAAAGCCTAACCCTAGAGAATATATATGAATATAGCCCTAGCCTCTTTGTGATGATGATTGTGTGATTTTGAGAGAAGAAACTAGTGAATCCCGGCTGCCCTCCTTTTGTGTGAGAAAAAGGTGTCCAGAAGTGTCCAAAACGCTTGTATAACGTGTGCAATTGGTAGTTCTTTCATATTATACCTTTGTGGTGTCTTCTCCTAGCCTTTGTGGCGATAAATCATCATCCCTTCTTGTCCTACGTGGGTAAGATTGTATAGCAACCAAGGTGAATCAATTTGGTTGTGGTTTGGAGCCGTGTGGATTGGTTGTTGGTAGAGAAAGGTACGTTGGACTGAGCCTGAAAAATCACCGTTTGAAGATCCTTTTGAGAGAGCTTCCGCAACACTACCCTTAATAAATAATAAATAATTCTATATTTCTTAACAAAATCTACCCTAAATTGCACTCAAATCTTGCTAGATGCGATTGGTAAAAATTCTTGAAGCTTCAAAAACCTCCTTATCACTCTCATTAAAGATCATAGATTCACTTGAAGGTTCGCACGCCTCGCACCTTAACCCTCCAATGAGAACTATCCTCTTGTCTAAGAAGTTTCGAGTTAACGTAAATACTAGAATAAGTAACTGTAAGGTAAGGTAACGCCTCAATATACAATACTTTTATGAAAGAAGAAGAAGCACTAGGGAAATCATCCCTATGTCATGATTCTTGATGTCAAAATTGTAAGATATACTTTGGGAAGAAATTGCAACAACAACAACCAAAAAAAAAAAATAATAATAATAATAATAAATAAATAAATAAATAATTGAGTTTAAAAATTATAAACACAAAAGCAAGAGGAGTGTAGAACACGAGGGGCGCCTGATCAAGATTCGAAATGAACAGATGAGATTGTACGTAGTTTACACGTGCATTAAGCTTA
>NW_019248160.1:1010-1388 GCF_002742605.1 Olea europaea var. sylvestris | reverse complement strand
TCGCGCCGGGGGCAATTTCGTCATTTTTCTCGACTGTGTCGGAATTGGCTGAAATTTGGCGGTTTGATCTGAAATAAAAATCGTGTCGGGGGCAATTTCGTCATTTTTCTCCACTGTGTCGGAATGGGCTCAAATTTGATAGGTTGATTGGGAACAAAAATCGCGTCGTGTGTAATTTCGTCATTTTTCGCGACTGTGTCGGAATTGGCTAAAATTCGACTTCTTGATCGGAAACAAAAACCGCGCCGGGGGCAATTTCGTCATTTTTCTCGACTGTGTCGGAATTGGTTGAAATTTGGCCGTTTGATCCAAAATAAAAATTCCGCCGGGGGCAATTTCGTCATTTTTCTCGACTGTGTCGGAATGGGCTTAAATTTG
>NW_019248160.1:780-937 GCF_002742605.1 Olea europaea var. sylvestris | reverse complement strand
TTTCGTCATTTTTCGCGACTGTGTCGGAATTGCCTAAAATTTGACTTGTTGATCGGAACAAAAAATAGCGACGGGGGCAATTTTGTCATTTTTCGCGACCGTGTCGGAATTTGCTGAAATTTGGCAGTTTGATCGGAAATAAAAATCCCGTCGGCGA
>NW_019248160.1:0-264 GCF_002742605.1 Olea europaea var. sylvestris | reverse complement strand
TTTCTCGACTGTGTCTGAATTGGCTGAAATTTGGCAGTTTGATCTGAAATAAAAATCGCGTCGGGGGCAATTTCGTCATTTTTCTCGACTGTGTAGGACGGGAGCAATTTCGTCATTTTTCTCGACTGTGTCGGAATTGGCTGAAATCTGGCAGTATGTTCGGAAATAAAAATCGCGCCGTCGGCAATTTCGTCATTTTTCTCGACTGTGTCGGAATGGGCTCTAATTTGACAGGTTTATCGGGAACAAAAACCGCGCCGGCTG
>NW_019248159.1:1173-1388 GCF_002742605.1 Olea europaea var. sylvestris | reverse complement strand
GCCCCCGGCGCGATTTTTGTTTCCCATCAATCAGTCAAATTTTAGCCGATTCCGACACCTTCGCGAAAAATGACGAAATTGCCTCCGGCGCGATTTTTCTTTCCGATCAATCAGTTAAATTTTAGCCGATTCCAACACCATCGCGAAAAATGACGAAATTGCCCCGGCGCGATTTTTGTTTCCCATCAATCAGTCAAATTTTAGCCGATTCCGAC
>NW_019248159.1:546-747 GCF_002742605.1 Olea europaea var. sylvestris | reverse complement strand
TCCGACACCGTCGCGAAAAATGACGAAATTGCCCTCGGCGCGACTTTTGTTTCCGATCAGTCTGTCAAATTTTAGCCGATTCCGACATCGTCGCGAAAAATGACGAAATTGCCCCCGGCGCGATTTTTGTTTCCAATTAATCTGTCAAATTTGAGCCCATTCCGACACCGTTACGAAAAATGACGAAATTGCCCCCGGCGG
>NW_019248159.1:0-260 GCF_002742605.1 Olea europaea var. sylvestris | reverse complement strand
TTTGTTTCCGATCAATCAGTTAAATTTTAGCCCATTCCGACACCGTCGCGAAAAATGACGAAATTGCCCCGGCGAGATTTTTGATTCCCATCAATCAGTCAAATTTTAGCCGATTCCGACATCGCCGCAAAAAATGACGAAATTGCCCCCGGCGCAATTTTTGTTTCCGATCAATCAGTCAAATTTTAGCCGATTCCGACACCGTAGCGAAAAATGACTAAATCGCCCTCGGCGCGATTTTTGTTTCCGATTAATCTGTC
>NW_019248158.1:0-1388 GCF_002742605.1 Olea europaea var. sylvestris | reverse complement strand
TTTTTTTTTGTTGGTGATCCTTGTGACTTTGTCCAAATAAAACTATGCAATTTTCCACCCTCAAGTAGCATTTAACATCATTTATCGCAATTTGCACATATGAAGTTGTCAATTGGAGATGTAAGCTTTTTCAGATTGTCAACACAGTCCATGCAATCCACAGATCTCATAGCTAAGCCAAAGACGACTCAATTATAGCGACTGATAGAGTTGTGTCTAGTACCGACGTTTTACACCCATCACATTTGTACTTTTGCTTTTTGATCTAAAATCATGAAATTTCATTAAGATAGACAATCTAAAATTATAGGTGAAAAATGCTAGATACGCAATTGACCTAATGGATGTCCACCGAGAAAGATATTGCTAAAGAGCAAGTCTGAAGATCACTCGATTCTCATTTAAGGAAAAAGTGAAAATTGCACCACCTACCTTATTTTTAAAAAATATTTAAAAAGTATTTTATAATAATTTTTTTTTCAATAAAGACTGTAAAATTATTGTAAAGCAAAAAAAAAAAAAATGGCCGCAATCAAAAGAATAATATATTTAGTAACATGATTTACTCCTTCAAATTCGCCCTTACAAACACGGGCCAAATTATGATCTTCAAATTCTAAAATTTATCATCATAATTCCAAACATTCAAGAGGCACATTCAGATTTAGGTCTTGTTTGAACCCTATTAAATTGAAAAAGACGCATTTTGAAATAGTTGAGTAATAAAGAATATGTTGTTAAAAAATAAGAAAATGTTTTGAATTTGCGTGTAATATTATTTTATCGAAAAATATGTCGTTAAAAAAGGAAAAATGTACTTTGAAAAAAAAGAATCAAACAAGGCCATAATGTTTTTATATTGATCAATGACCGTTTATATAAATAATCAAATTCAAAATTTTGACAACTCTATGAATGAAATACAATTTATTGAACATAATCAGCTTCTAACACATTACCGTAAAATTTCGGCTTTGAAATTGAATTTTTTTTGTAGATCCTACGATTTCTAGTTCTAAAAGAGTGATAAAAATACAGTTAGATTAAGCAACACGGAAGCTATTGATATTCTTTACCCATCCTCACTTTTTTGAATTGATTTTATTTTTTTCTGGAAGAGGTATTAGATGTGAGGCATGAAGTGTGCATTATTCAAAATATTTCGGTTACAAATTGTCATTTGGTTTCTATTATTAGAAATTAGTAATTTTAAATATATTTCTTATAAAAAAACAGCATTTTTTGTTAGTTAAACAGTATGTAGTAAACACATGAAATAATATTTTGTAGTAATACATATACGAATTTGTCCGTTAAAAAATTATTTTTTATTCTATAACGCACATTGAATCAATTATAGTCCAGCTCAAGCCAATTGCACATTTAGG
>NW_019248157.1:0-1388 GCF_002742605.1 Olea europaea var. sylvestris | reverse complement strand
TACGTCACGACGAAGTGGTGAGTTCAATCCAAAACGGTCGTAACATTTCCAAAAAGTACTTATGGTCCAAAAACGGACACCGAGTGCAAAATTTGTGCTCAATTCTTCGTACGTCGACAATCCAAGCGTTCCAAATATGCAAGTGCTCATTCCTTCAAAAAATGGCCGAAATCCCTCATATGTCACGACGAAGTGGTGAGTTCAACCCAAAACGGTCGCTACATTTCCAAAAATTACATATGGTCCAAAAACGGACAGCGGGTGCAAAAGTTGCGCTCAATTCTTCGTACGTCGACAATCCAAGAGTTCCAAATATGCAAGTGCTCACGCATTTGAAAAATGGCTGAAATCCCTCATACGTCACGACGAAGTGGTGAGTTCAATCCAAAACGGTCGCTACAATTCCAAAAAGTACTTGTGGTCCCTAAACGGATACCGGGGGCAAAAGTTGCGCTCAATTCTTTGTACGTCGACAATCCAAGCGTTCCATATATGCAAGTGCTCATTCTTTCGAAAAATGGCCGAAATCCCTCATACGTCACGACGAAGGGGTGAGTTCAATCCAAAACGGTCGCTACAATTCCAAAAAGTACTTGTGGTCCCTAAACGGATACCGGGTGCAAAAGTTGCGCTCAATACTTCTTACGTCGACAATCAAAGCTTTCCAAATATGCAAGTGCTCACACTTTCGGAAAATGGCTAAAATCCGACAATCCAAGAGTTCCAAATATACAAGTGCTCACGCTTTCGAAAGATGGCTGAAATCCTTCATACGTCACGACGAAGTGGTGTGTTCAATCAAAAACGGTCGTTACAATTCCAAAAAGTACTTCTGGTCCCAAAACGGACACCGGGTGTAAAAGTTGTGCTCAATTTTCCGTACGTCGACAATCCAAGCGTTCCAAATATGCAAGTGCTCATTCTTTCAAAAAATGGCCGAAATCCCTCGTACGTCCCGACGAAGTGGTGAGTTCAATCCAAAACGGTCGCTTCATTTCCAAAAACTACTTATGGTCCCGAAACGGACAGCGGATGCAATAGTTGCGCTCAATTCTTCGTACGTCGACAATCCAAGCGTTCCAAATATGCAAGTGTTCACACTTTCAAAAAATAGCTGAAATCCCTCGAACGTCACGACGAAGTGGTGAGTTCAATCCAAAATGGTCGCTACATTTTCAAAAAGTACTTATGGTCCCAAGACGGACACCGGGTGCAAAAGTTACGCTCAACTCTTCGTACGTCAACAATCCAAGCGTTCCAAATATGCAAGGGCTCATTCTTTCAAAAAATGGCCGAAATTCCTCATACGTCACGATGAAGTGGTGAGTTCAATCCAAAACGGTCGCTACATTTCTAAAAAGTACTTATGGTCCAAAAACGGACTCCGG
>NW_019248156.1:432-1388 GCF_002742605.1 Olea europaea var. sylvestris | reverse complement strand
TACTTATGGGCCTAAAACGGATACCGTGTGCGAAAGTTACGCTCAATTCTTCAAACGCCGACAATCAATGCCTTCCAAATATAAAAGTACTCATTCTATCGAAAAATGGGCGAAATCACTCGTACGTCAATTCGAAGTTGTGAGTTCAATCCAAAACGGTCGCTACATTTCCAAAAAGTACCTATGGGCCCAAAACGGACACCGTGTGCAACAGTTACGCTCAATTCTTCGTACGCCGACAATCCATGCCCTCCAAATATAAAAGTGCTCATTCTTTCGAAAAATGGCCGAAATCCCTCATACGTCACGACGAAGTTGTGAGTTCAATCCAAAACGGTCGCTACATTTCCAGAAAGTACTTATGGATCGAAAACGGACACCGTGTACGAAAGTTACGCTCAATTGTTCGAACGCCGACAATCAATACCTTCCAAATATAAAAGTGCTTATTCTTTCGAAAAATGGGCGAAATCCTTCGTACGTCACTACGAAGTTGTGAGTTCAATCCAAAACGGTCGCTACATTTCCAAAAAGTACTTATGGGCCCAAAACGGACACCGTGTGCAACAGTTACGCTCAATTCTTCGTACGCCGACAATCCATGCCCCCCAAATATAAAAGTGCTCATTCTTTCGAAAAATGGCCAAAATCCCTCATACGTCACGATGAAGTTGTGAGTTCAATCCATAACGATCGCTACATTTCCAGAAAGTACTTATGGGTCGAAAACGGACACCGTGTGCGAAAGTTACGCTCAATTCTTCGAACGCCGGCAATCAATGCCTTCCAAATATAAAACTGCTCATTCTTTCGAAAAATGGGCGAAATCCTTCGTACGTCACTACGAAGTTGTGAGTTCAATCCAAAACGGTCGTTACATTTCCAGAAAGTACTTATGGGCTTAAAACGGACACCGTGTGTGAAAGTTACGCTCAATTCTTCGAACGCCGACAATC
>NW_019248156.1:0-211 GCF_002742605.1 Olea europaea var. sylvestris | reverse complement strand
TCACTACGAAGTTGTGAGTTCAATCCAAAACGGTCGCTACACTTCCAGAAAGTACTTATGGGTCGAAAACGGAAACCGTGTGCTAAAGTTAAGCTCAATTCTTCGAACGCCGACAATCAATGCCTTCAAAATATAAAACTGCTCATTCTTTCGAAAAATGGGCGAAATCCTTCGTACGTCACTACGAAGTTGTGAGTTCAATCCAAAACGG
>NW_019248155.1:0-1388 GCF_002742605.1 Olea europaea var. sylvestris | reverse complement strand
TAAGTTATAAGTAATACTAACTTTAAAATAAATAATTTCTTTGTCAAAGTTAAAATTAAATAAATCATTTATTTTAACAGTACACTAAGTTATTATTATTTTTTTTTAAAAAGTAACTTTTTACTTAATTAAAGAAAAATAATTATTCAGACACATTTAAAAATAAAAATTGCTTAAAAAATAATTTTCACTTCTTATAAACTTTATTTAATTATGCCGCCATAGTTTTTCCAATAAGATTGGTCTACAAAAATTTCCTTAGTTACTTAGCCATTGTTTGATTCAGTTGTGAAAATGATAAAAATTTAAGTTAAAGTCAATAATTAATTATGATTTTTATCAAAATCTACTAATTATCTTATTTTTGGCAAAACTGAGTATGGAAGTATAAAAGTAATTTTTGCTCACTTTAAGTTTATTTAAACATGATTTTAGTTCTTCCAATTAGATCACTTTAACAATTTCCTACAGCTGCGCAAAAGAATGATTAGGGCTTATGGTTCCATTCCAAGGTTAATATATTTTATCATAAACCTAATATCTACTAATGTATAGTTAATATTTAGCCCGTATTTGATAAGGATTAGAATTTAGATTTTAATCTTAATTAAAGTTAAAAATAAATTTTAACCACATTACAATGGAATCCACAGCTTTTCAGTCACAACTTTCATCAAATTTTATTAAAATTTACTAAAAAATTGACTTTAATTTCTACCAAATAATGACTTAACACATTATTTCAATAATTCTCATTAAATAATCATACTCCATCAATACAAAACTCGCTCCCATATTAAGAGCTATGTTATACGAGTACTATCGTAATAGCAAACACTACAACAAAAACTGTCTTTCGCAACTGTCAAAAAATGTTGCCTGACCTTTTGCAATGTTTGGGCATATGTTGCAGGCATTGATGTTTCTGTAGAGTGGAAGGTTTTCGCAACGTTCATTATGTGTTCTCATAAAGTTTTTCGCAGCGTTCAATGCGTGTTGTCTTAAGGGTTTTTGCAACATTCAATAAATGTTGCGTTAACCTTTTTTGCAAAGTTCATTAAACGTTGTCTTTATATTTTCTACAACGGTCGCTGAGTGTTGCATTATGTTTTTTCGCAATGTTCAGTGCTTATTATCTCAAGGTTTTTCGCAACGCCAAATGCATGTTGTATTCAGATTTTTTGCAATGTTTTTCGAATGTTGTGTTAAGTTTTTTGCAATGTTCTTCGACCGTTGTCTTTGCCTTTTTGCAACGTTCTTTGAATGTTGTCTTTGCCTTTGAATGAGCGCAACGCTTTTAGCCCGCTGCCATTTCTGTTCTCTCTCTCTTTTTTTTTAAACATTATATGTCTCATAGTCCTTTTTTTCCTATTTCCATATAAAACATT
>NW_019248154.1:0-1388 GCF_002742605.1 Olea europaea var. sylvestris | reverse complement strand
AATGCGTGGACTTTAATGAAGTAAAAATTGAAGGAATTTTTGAACCCCAAATAATAGTCCCCCAAGTTCAAGTATAGATATTTATGTCATGGTTGGAGTTAGAGATGTGCTGCTGTAGGTGAACGATGAAGAGTCCGAGGCTGTGTTGAAGATGAGGTCGAGGTGGTTGGGAAACCGAACCTGCGAGGCTTGTTGGCTGAATGTTGGAGAGGTAGCCGAGGTGGTTGGGGAACCAAACCTGTGAGACTTGTTGGCTGAATGTTGAAGAGGAAGTCGAGGTGGTTGGGGAACCGAACCTGCGAGGCTTGTTGGCTGATTGTTGAAGTTGAAGACGAGGCTCAATGGGAATGATTGTGCGTCGATAGTTGTGCCAATGATTTGATGTTTTGTACTTGTTTTCGAGGAAAAGTGGCTGACCCGTACGACTTCCAAGGCGCTTGCTGCCGTCAAATTAAAAACACAATTATGATGGCAGCTGGAGCTTCTAGAAGCAGACGCGTTGGATGGGGTGCGTGGGAGGCACGCTGGAATCTGAGGCGCAGGTTTGAAAAACTGTTTGAATTCAATGCCTTGAATTTGATCTACAATGAAGGGCTAAGATTGACTAAGATTCGATCTGATGGCTGGGGTCGTCCTGGACCTCTATAAAAGGTGAGAAAATTCTATATTTCAAGATTTTTGAAAACTAGCAATCTGATTCTCTCTCAAAACCTTGAACTTTTCTCGAGGCTGCCCATTCTTTGATTTTCGGCGTATCTTCGTTCACGTAGTTCTTCCCTTAGGTATTATTCGCAGAAAAGCCCTTTTTGTTGTGTTAATTTTGTGAAATGGAGTCCACCTCGGGTAGGGAGCTGGTGACTATAGCTTCGTTAGATTATGGGGTTAGTCAGAGGGGGGATGTCGAGGCTGATAGGTATGCCATGACTGAGGACCCAGTAGATTATATCGAAGAGTGGGGGGCGTCTAGGGTGCCTTCAAGTATTATGTGGAAGAGGTTGGTGGAGATCAGGGAGAGATACAGTGTCCCCCACACCATAGAAATGTTAGTTCCCGAGTCGAACGAGCGGGCCTGCTATCCGAGGCCCGATTGTGTGGCAGCCAGTGAATACCCGTTTAAGGCAGGTATGCGTCTTCCTCTGCACCCCTTCTTTAGGGCGGTGCTGAGGAATTTTATGTTGTTGCCGACCTAAGTTCTGCCAAATGGGTGGAGCCAGTTGGTTGGCTCGTACTTCCTGTGGAAAGAGGTGTCACTTGGGGAGGACATGCCTCTCCATGTATTCATGACCCTTTTCCAGCCCCGGGTTTTAGGGAAGGAGTCCAGGGGGTGGTATTATCTTACACCTTGGGGGGCTCACGCACCCTTTGTGGTGGGACTGCCTTCCTCCATC
>NW_019248153.1:0-1388 GCF_002742605.1 Olea europaea var. sylvestris | reverse complement strand
GTTCTAGTTCATCAATGTCTAGAGCGATAAATATCGGTGGTACAAATCTTGAAATTTCCTTTGAGTTAGCTAGGTATATGTGTATGGACGTTCGTAGTGTGTTACCTGAAAAAGAATTGCAGAAATTTAGTCTTTTAAATTGGTGTAGGTGTAATGAAAGATAATATCCTATTGTATCAAAAATTACACGTGATCTACTAACATCTCTGGCGTCTACGGTAGCATCGGAGGCTGCATTAAGTTTAGGTGGTCGAATTTTATTAGACGAACGTTCAAGGCTAAAAGAAGATATATTGGAGGTTTAATATATGCTTGAAGGATTGAGAATGTACAGAATTATGTGTTCAAGAACATGTTGACAATATACTGGCCGAAAAGTTGCAACAGATCCAAACATAGAATGTTGTAAGGTTTTAAAATAATTTATTTCAAGAAAATATGTAATTTTTAAATTTATTTGTTTAAGAAAAATTGTACACGAAATATTTTATTAGTGTACAATTTTAACTTGCATACGTCATGTAATCGGTTCTAAACCCAAAAAAAGGAGGAGGGTTGTAAGTTGTAATTTTTATTTAATTTATAATTCGTATAAATTATACAATTTTATATGTTGTAATTTTTATTTAATTTGTAAATCGTATAAATTATGCAATTTTCAAATTCTTTAAAAAAATGTTAAATCCATAATGTTTTCAAAAAAAAAAAATGAGTCGGCACGAGGGCTCGAGCCTTATATTTTTGGCCAAGCTTTTGCTCAGCTCGGGCTTAAAAAAGCTCGTTTAATTTTGCTCGAGCTGAGCCCGAGCCTCAAGTTTCAACTCGACTTATTGACATCCCTAGATATTTTAGACATTCTTTCAAATTCATCTTCTGTTTTATGATAAGATTTAAATCTTAATATAAAGTAATTAACAAAGGGTCTTTACAGGTTTACAATCAAACATATTAAACCTCTTTAGGACCTTATTCACATAATCTTGTTAACATAAAAACAAGCAATCAGATTCATTATTTCTCATGATTTGCATGCCAAATATTTTCTTAGCGACACCAAGATCATTCATATCAAACTCTAATTTTAATTTGTATTTGATATCATTAATTTCAGATTTATTGAAACTAGCAATAAGTATATCATCAACATAAAGCACAAGATACAAAGAATCTTTACCTCCATTTCCTTTACAAAAAGGACATGTATCATAATTGCTTCTACTAAACCCAAGCTTCAAGACAAATTGATCAAATATTTTATACCATAGTTTTGGAGCTTGTTTTAGGCCATACAATGATTTTTTCAACAAACACAATTTTTTCAGGATTTCTTTTAATAAATCCTAGATGCTGTTTCATGTAGATCACTTCATCCAATTCACCCTAAAATA
>NW_019248152.1:0-1388 GCF_002742605.1 Olea europaea var. sylvestris | reverse complement strand
ACGGTCAACGGTCCTGCTCCGCCCTAGCTGAACTTAGATGTTGGATTCGCCCCTGGTGGTAGCAATATATTCTGATTCGGTCGTAGATAGTGCAACTATATGTTATAACTATGATTTCCAACTAACGCAAGAGTTTTCTTTTATCTATATCCGACGCATTGTCTGCATCTACAAAACCTTTTAATTTTACACCTTTATTAGCATCAAGTTTTAGACCTACTTCACTAGTTATCTTTAAATATCTTAACATCCATTTTAAGGCTTCCTGATGCTTGGGACTCGAATTAGACATGCACCTACTATGAGTATTAACTACAAAGGCTAAATCCGATCTAGTGTTAATCATCAAATACATAAATAGATCCAATCACATTAGAGTATGAGATCCTACTCATGTACTTTATTTCTTTTTCATTACATAGAGTAACACAAAATGATTAGTTAAAGGTAACGTAACAAATTTGCACTCATGCATGTCGAATCAATGAATTCCATTTCAAATTTTACCACTGAAGTCAAATTTCTCAAGTCTTCCTACTGAAATTAAATTTCTAGACAATTTAAGATTGTATCTAAGATCTTTTAAGGTATACACAAAATTAGTGTCAAACTTTAAAGTAATATTCCAATTCCAAATTAGTTATTCCAATTCACTGAAGTATTTATTGTTAATAAAATTAGTTATTACAAATTTTCAAACCTTTCCTTTTGTGACGTCACATGGAAAGATGCCCTAGAATCAAGTATCCACTCATGCAAACGAGAATCTTATCTCTTTCCTTACCCATTAGATTACCATTCTCTTTATAGTAATCTTTTATAAAATGTTCCTTTTCCCACAGTCATAGCATTTCTTAACCTTGGCCCTAGATTTTGATCTAGATATACCCTCGCTCTTTCTATTACCTTCATTACCACTTGACTCGCCATCACTTTGGAATCTATCATGACTATTTTGCCTAAATTGAGTTCTACCACTTACCATGTAAATCTCACCGCATATCTTATCATGTTTTTTAGCCTTAATCTTCATTTCCTTACTTCTAAGAGAATCAATGACAATTTTCAAGTATCAAAGTGTCCCTACTGTACTTAATCACATTCACTTCCTTATAAGTGTCTAGTATGGAATTAAGTAAAAATGGGGCATTGTAGGTTTCAGATACTCGCTTTTCATAGTTAACAATATCTTCATAAAGTATGTTAAATACGTCTAAATTGTGATCAAGGTCCTTTGAATGGTTCATTTTAAAAGTAAAAAATGTTCAAGTAAGTAAAGCTTATTCAGAGTAGATAAAAGCAAGTATAAGTCCCATCTTTCTCAAAATAGTCCAAACAAGTGTAAAATGATTGAAGTTTAAACAAACTAATTGGGTTTTTTTTTTTTT
>NW_019248151.1:123024-124055 GCF_002742605.1 Olea europaea var. sylvestris | reverse complement strand
AAAAAAACAAACAAAGAACCAATTATTGTGATTTTTAATATAACTATTTGAAAATATGTGGATGCACACAAAGACTAATTTAGAATTTAAATAATGAACGAATATTAGAGTAGAACAATTTCACTTACTGATCACCTTTAAATCTCAATTCAAGATTCAAAAATCTAATGTAATGTTCGGTCGAATTCTTCTATTGTATTTAATTTACTTCTCTCAAACGCTATTTGAACCTATTTAACTAATTCAGTCCTGTATCTCTATGCCAATCAATTTTAGTTAAACGAAATATTAGCTCTAAGAATTCATGCAACAACTACAATAATCGGTATATGTATCCTACACGTTATAATAATTTACTGAATTTTAATATGTGGTCTAAATCTAAAATTCACTTCTCAATTTGTAGTAGATTCACGAAGCCATTGAGCAATTGACCAATAGAATTCAAAGCACTAAGTACATAATTAAAATCAACATATATGCATTTAAAGAACTTGAATATCAAACAAAAGAAACAAAGGTATCAAAAAATTACATTGTTTGTCCTAATATGAAATTAGCTATTCATGATAATGGAAGAAAAGCTAAAGAATTGCATTGAGTAAGTACATTAGGGGCGGCCAACTAAGGGACTAGTGGGGTTGGCTGCCCTCATTGAATTTTCAAAAACCTTCTATTTGACATTATGAAATTTAAATTTTCATATTTTTAGGTTTTTTATTCACAATTTAGTTTAGCCAATTTTCCATCTCGTCTCCACTGAAAAATAATTCTGGGTCCGTCCCTAGAGTACATCACCAAATTTTGAATTGAGATGTAGAAAAGATGATTAAACTTGCACCAAGTTTCTCTTCTCGTTTCAAATCTTGATTTCAAATCTTTGAATTGTTATTTTCTCCTCTTGAATTTGCTCTCTAATTTTCAAGTTGTGTTCTTTATCGCTCAATTGTAGAATCCCCTTCAAAATTATAGTGGCTCCCTCAATTATGTCAAAAGTAGGGTTTTCATGGACTTCAAAACGGATAAAAAAA
>NW_019248151.1:114115-115456 GCF_002742605.1 Olea europaea var. sylvestris | reverse complement strand
TTTTTTTTAAACCATAAAAATAATGTCAAAATTCTTCCTATTGTGGCACGAATTAAACGAACAAGCAAAATACAAGCTCAAATTGGTATAATTCTAACTATTTTTTAGATGCCAGCAAGGAAAACCCCAAAAATACAAAGCAAAATATGGCTAAATTAGATTCCAGTAGGGAAAAACCCAAAAATGACAATATAATTCTCACCAAGATTTTTAATCTCCAAATATAAAGCTCAAATTGGTGACTTGTATACAATACATCGAAAATAGTAGCAACTGTAAAACCCTTACAAAATCAAAGGCATGATAACAAAAACAAATCCATGTCAAAATCAAAAAATGTTATTGACGGAGACGAAGAATTCATTTCGTTGAACACAAATATAAAACCCTTACAGAAACATAGCAACAACCACAACAATTGCTTACTCTCAAGCGATGTGTATAAATGATGTGTTCATAGGCAGATGATGATTTTGGTCTAGACTTCATGGTGGCTGGAAGTTTGCAGCTCACATCTTGTTATTGATCTACAAACTCGAATCAATTTGTGACGGAGGTCTTTGTTTTAGGGGTAAATAGATTGAGGTTGATTTCTTTTTCAACAAGGTGATGCAGGCCAGAGTTGATGAGGACCGTGTGTCGGCGAAACGTTGATGGCTTTCCAGGGTACGATTTTGGGAGAAAATGGGTGACAAATGTGTTCATTTGTCTTTTTAAGTTTTCAAAACCCGGTCTCTATTTTAGGGGTAAATGGATTAAGGTTGATTTTTTCTTCAACGAGGTTATGCAGGCTAGAGGTGGTAAGGACCGTGTGTCGGTGAAACAGCAGTGGCTTTCTAGGTACGATTTTAGGAGAAAATGGGTGAGAAATGTATTCATTTTTCTTTTTTAGATGAGGAGCTGATTAATCACTTTCTGTGGCTCAAGATAAACGAATGTAAACAAGAAGTTAGTGTTATTCAAGAAATTGATTTGTGAAAATATTATTCAAGAAGTTATTCTAAATTTCTTGGAACTGAAAAAAAAAATAGTTGATTTTTGAACTTCTTGTATATATATATATGACGACGACGATGGCGGTGGTGATGGGTACTAGAATTTGTGTGGTTTGTATGAGAGAAAATAGTAAAGTTCATTTGGCCTTTTTCTTGTCCTATTGCTTTCTTAGCTATGGTATTACAGATTCTATTTCTGCATTTTCTGTAAAGTGTTGTCGATTTTATATCCCACGAGTGTAGGGATCGTAAAAAATAATAAATTGGACCTAAAAGTCCGAATATCATTTTCACAAGGACTACTATTTAATAATTAGTTTAATTATTCCTAACTTTGTGAAAAAAA
>NW_019248151.1:95050-97272 GCF_002742605.1 Olea europaea var. sylvestris | reverse complement strand
AAAAGAAAAGAAAAGGATAACTTACATATTCCATTTTATGATCATTAAACCAAGTGTCTAAATCAAACAAATGGTTGCTGAATATTTTATGAATTTTTAAAACTAGAAGCTTTAGAATTTGAAAATTTAAATTTCTTTATTTCAAAAATCCTCCAATCAAATCATCAAAAAAATTATTGAATGCAGAACATACCTTAATTTATTGAGAATAATTCCTTATTATAGGATCTTGATTTCAAATCTTGAACTAAGAAGCGTTAACTGCAATTTTTTTCATATTTGACTTCTACACTTTTAATCTTGAATTTTGTCTCATTTGATTCGTTAATTATTGTTCTTGGTTCTACTTCTTGAACTATAGTTTTGATTCCTAAATTTCTTCCTCTTGATTCTTGATTGTGGGTACTAATTTTTCTTCTTTAATATCTTCTCTTAATTATTTTTGTGTTAATGAGAGGCACAAAGAATGAGAAATCGCATTTGAATTAGGGATCATAAGATTATTTATATTTCCATGTGTATTTAGAGGTCCAAAACTCAATTACTTAATTATTTATTAAACCACTTTAGCTAAATTTAAGATAATCCACAATTAATTATATATGTAGGCCCGCTGACAAATTAGTAGTTTTCTCAACAATTATATCAATATAGGATCAAAGCGATTTTCATTACAAATATCATAACTAAATCCATCAATGATTATGTAAAATCAACACAATCAAATGATATTGATCAAGTATGGATGTATAGCATGTAAATTACATGCAATGTGATCCTAACATGCATTATTTTCAACTGGTTCTACATTATTCTTTAAAAAGATCAACCTTAAACTTTAATCAAAGGAAAACTAAAATGAATACTTTTATTTATGAATATCATCAAAAGATCCAACACCCATGCGAGCAGTATGTCATAAAAGACCTTAGGTGATAACCCTTTAGTAAGCGGATTTGCATTTATAGAGTTTGTCCTAATATGTTTCATAAAAACCTAAACACACTAAATTCTTTCATTGACAATGAGGAACTTAAAGTCTGTAAACTTTGACGTCGTCAAGCTTCTACGAAATATAAGACTGCTATTGTCATAAAATAACTTAAGTGGTCTTTCAATTCCATCCAAAATAAGTATCTTGGTGACAAAATTTCACAATCATATTCCCCGATCATAATCAAAATATCCAATGATCTCCAATTAATCTGATTTTCTTGAATGTGATCATGTAATCCATAGTTCTCTATAGATACCAAATAACCCAATTGATTGCTCTCCAAATATCAATCACACGCTTACTTAAACATTTACCTAGCATTCCAAGAATGAATGCTATATTCGGATGTGTGCAAATCTAAATATATATTAAACTCCCACTTGTTGAAGCACGGGGAATTTTCTATATTTTATTTTCTTTAAGCTTATCATTAGGGCATTGGTTGAGACTCGACCTATCTTCCTTAGTAGTAGGCGTATCATTTGGTTTATATTCCTGCATTCCAAATTTTTTAAGAACCTTATCAATATAACTTTTTTGCGATAATTCAAAAATACCTCGAGAACAATCTCGGTATATATGTATCCTTGACATAAAAGAGGCATCACCAAGATCTCTCATTTCAAAATTTCATAGCAGAATCTCTTGATTTCGTGCAATAAACTTATATCACTGCAGGCAAGCATTATATTATCAACATACAATACCAGAAAAATATATTTACTCTTATTGAACTTGTGATCTAGACAACCATAAATTAAACTCATCACAAAATCAAACAAGATAATTATTTAATAAAATTTGTAATATCATTGACGGGAAGCCTACTTAAGCTCATAGATGAATTTACTTAATATGTAAACTATCTAACGTAGCTTAAAATCAAAAATGTGCCACAAGTGTCATAATTGTCCTAAAAGAGTCTTTCGTTGAAACCAAAGAGAAGGTTTCTTTAAAGTAAATGCCTTTCTTTTGAGTAAAACTATTTGCAACAAGACAAGCCTTATTAAATATTCACTTACAACCAATAGGTTTCACACTTTCAGGCAATATGATGAGTTCCTAAACTTCATCGTCACTCATGACTTTATTTCTTTATTAATAGCATCAATCCATTATTGAGAATTATTCCTTTGCATTGCTTGATGAAAGTTGATTGATCATGTCTTCTTTTTTAAATACAATATCATTCTTATTTTCTTGATGAAAGACTATAAAGTCATTC
>NW_019248151.1:84628-85693 GCF_002742605.1 Olea europaea var. sylvestris | reverse complement strand
GTCCGCTATTACTTGTTACGGGTCGTACACTTGCGAAACAAAATTTTACAATAGAGCACATGGACCTCTGATTGGTAAAATACTCCAAAGATAGTGCAACTTCTAATTTTATTACTTCAATGATAGTCATTGCAAGTCTTGAAATATCCCAAGTCTCCAACTATACTGTTTCTTCAAAGTAGGTGGCATCTAGAGAAAACTTAGGTCTTTATTGGAGATGAAAATTTCTAATCATAGTAATTTGGAGGCCATGTATGCTTTCATTTTTAATGCCATAAAATTCCATTTATTTATCTATTCCACTAAATGGACATTTGTTTATGGATGCTGGGACTTCAATACTAAAAGATAGATGATGGAAAAGTTGGATTTGAGGTGGCAGATTCTTCTATTTGCATGTTGAATTTACAACAATGTGCCATCCCATTTGTGCATGAATTAAAACAATATCCACAATGAGGAATTGCAAATGCTATGTGAAATTTCCTTGAAAAAGGAAGAGGCAAATTGTCAGATGTGTTCGCCCTTGCAAAAGGAGCATTTCCTGACCTATTCGTGGGATGCTTATTCTCGACTCTTTATCGTCGAGCCTAGCTCTAAGTCCTCGTCTATCTGAGGCCAGCTTATAAGTCTCCGAGAGTTTGACGGTTCGCTAGATGTTTATCCCTAGCTTCGCGAGATGTCTTTTCCTCGCGCCTCATTATCATCGAACTTAGCTTCAAGCCCTCGTCTATCCGAGGCCAGCTTATAAAACTCCAATAGTTTGACTCTTCGCCAGACATATGTTCCCTGGCTTCGTGAGATGTCTTTTACTCGCCTTACTATCGTCAAGCTTAGCTTTAAGCCCTCGTCTATTCGAGGCCAGCTTACAAGATTTCGATAGTTCGACACTTCGCCATATGTTTATCCCTTGCTTCGCAGGATACTTATTCTCCACCTCATTATCGTCGAGCCTAGCTCTAAGTCCTCGTCTATCCAAGGCCAACTTATATGACTCTGATAGTTCGACAGTTTGCCAGATGTTTATCCCTAGCTTCACGAGATATCTTTTCCTCGCGCCTCACT
>NW_019248151.1:74559-75915 GCF_002742605.1 Olea europaea var. sylvestris | reverse complement strand
ATTCCATCCATTACATGATCACTTATTTGTTTATACAAGTCTTCGTAAAATTCAACGTGTAAAGAGTTGTACATTTCATATTACGACCTTACTTTTTTCATTTCGCATAAGTACCATTTGGAGTTCTAATTGTAGATCCAAAAACTCTAAGTTTCTCTAATAAATTCAATTTATTAAGATCATGTCCATTTATTTTGGCTAATCATTACTTCGATCGATACATTTTGACAAATTTATAACGAATTCTCATTATTTATAATATGATGCAGTACATCATGTGCTAAAGTTTTTCAACAACTTAATCTTTTACGACTATATTTCTTTTCTCGTAACAACATAATTAATTGAAATATTTCAATTTTCAGCATATCCGATACCTAAGCGCCTTTCAGGGTTTTACAATTTTATAATGTCTAAATACTAATCAAAAGTATATGTCTCTTTGATGGAACTATCCTTCCTAATTGTTCTATTTTCGTTTGAATTTTTTTAACATAAAAATTGAATACCATAACATTTTAAGCTTGCCATAGATATATCAAACATAATGCTAACAAATTGTCATCCTTGGACATCAATTTGTGTTAGAGCCTTTAAAACTAACAAATGAGATATTGTTAATCTCTTTGGTTAGTAAATTCATCTAAATAAGTCATCTTTCGAATTTCTGATTCGAATTATCTTTTGCCAGAATTTATATAATGACGCATTTGTACATTATTTTCAATTTATTAGTTTTCCACTCTAATACTGAGAGAATTGTCCAATCAAATTGAAAATCATTTTAACTGCATTATAAAATAACACCCATTTGAGATAATGGGTCAAACTACTCTTTTATTCTCTGCATTCTTTATTATCCATCTTAGCTCATCATTATTGAGCAATTATACATATATTGCATTTTCAAAAATCATTAGATGCAAAATATTAGGCTTCAACCATACCTCAATTATAACATGGAGAATTTGTTGTTAGCATGATGCATAATAACATTCCCTAAATAGAAATAGAAAATACGTTGTTCTTAGTAATAATTGTTAAGAAATTAATGGGAGGCGCTTAACAAATAATACTATTAAATTAGTTATTGATATCACAACTAGTCCTTATTAAAAATATTGAGACTTAAGCTCATTAGTATTAACAAAACACACTATCTTAATTGTATATTATGAAAATTATGCTTATAATTTCAAATTTAAGTAATAATTTCGGAAACTTCATGTTGCGAATACCATAAATCATTTAATAAATTTATTAGATACAAATAATATCTAAATGGTCAACGTGGAGAGTGGCATATCACCTTAATTTATTTTTTAGGAAAAAAAAAATATATATATATATATATAT
>NW_019248151.1:65314-66145 GCF_002742605.1 Olea europaea var. sylvestris | reverse complement strand
AACACTTTGGATGAAATAAACTTTATTTGATTATCATTTGACTTACGATTATATACCTATTTTATGTGATAATACTAGTGTCATTAACTATCTAAAAATCTTGTCTTGCATTCACGAACTAAACATTTTGAAATTCGTCACCACTTTCTTCGTGATCATGTACAAAAGGGAGATATTGAATTAAAATTTATCAAAATCGATGACCAATTAGCAGATTTTTTTACCAAGCCTCTAGCACATGATCGATTCTCTCATATTAGAAGAGGTTTAGGAATTATTAACGAAAGTGAATCAATATAAGTTTAAGTTTTTATCACTAATGTTTTTGCATTCCATTAAAAAAAAATTTGCCGAATGACTTCCAGTCGACCGGAAGTGGTCCACTAGAAAATCAGAGTTTTTTGAGCCACACAAAAAAGAAATACTAAAAAATAAAAAATTTGATATCCGGTGGACCGGACCGACGGGTTTTTCGGGTTTTAAAACCCTTTCTTCTTCATTTCTCCTCCATTTTTTTTTTCTCACTTCTCTTCTTCTTCCTCTTAGATCTACCTCAAATCTACCTAGATCTACAACTATTTCTTGAAATTTCCACAAGATTTGAAAAACCCATCACTTTTTCTTCTTCAAACACTTAATCCCCATTTTTTTTTTCAAACTCCAACTCATCTTTCTCTCTTTTCAAACAGTCAACCGGGTAATAAATTTTTTCCACATTTAACTCATCATGCCTAGAGTGAAAATGTCGGGAAAGAAGCCAAAGAGGGAGAGGGTACCAACTCCTTCATCAGAGGATAAACCCGAAGTGCCAGAAAATCACTTTGATAAATC
>NW_019248151.1:61949-63923 GCF_002742605.1 Olea europaea var. sylvestris | reverse complement strand
ATGAACATAATTTTTCGGCTCCTAGAACCCTCAACAAAATGATGTAGTAGAAAGGAAGAATCGTACATTACAAGAAATGGCTCAAACTATGTTAAATGAAAATAATTTGCCTAAATATTTTTGGACCGAAGCCGTTAATACCGCTTACTACATTATCAATAGAGTGATAGTAAGCAAAAAGAAAACTAAAACTCCTTATGAACTTTGGAAAAATAGAATTCCAAATATTAGTTATTTCAAAGTTTTTGGATGTAAATGTTTTATTTTGAATACAAAAGACAATTTGGGGAAATTCGACTCCAAATCTGATATTAGAATTTTCTTGGGATATTCATCGACTAGCAACGCATATAGAGTTTTTAACAAACGAACTCTAGTCGTTGAAGAATCCATGCATGTTACTTTTGATGAAACTAACTTATTTGATTGAGAGAAAGGTAGTAATGACGATGTAGGTTTGGAAGCTCCTTTTAAACAAATGAAAATTCAAGAGCAAAATAAAGAGGTACCAAATGGAGACATAGAAAAGTCAAATGCTCAAGAAAATAAAGGAAGACAAACCGAAGAACAAGGTGATCCCTCGTTACCAAAAGAATGGAGGTTTGTTCCATCTCATCCCAAAGAACTAATAATTGGCGATCCATCAAAAGATATCATTACTAGAACCTCTTATAAAAATCATTTTGGTAGTTGTGCATTTATTTCTCAAATCGAACCTAAGAATTTCAAAGAAGTCGAGTTTGGTGAGTTTTGGATTCTAGCAATGCAAGAAGAATTAAATCAATTTGAAAGAAACCTTGTTTGGGACTTAATCGCTAGACCAAAAAAATCTAACCGTTATTGGAACAAAATGTGTTTTTAGAAACAAAAGAGATGAAAATGGAATAATTGTGCGTAACAAGGCTAGATTAGTAGCCCAAGATTACAATCAAAAAGAAGGTATCGACTTTGAAGAAATATTTGCACCCGTAGCAAGATCAGAATTCATTCAGATGCTTCTTGCATTTGCATGTTACAAAAGTTTTACACTTTATCAAATGGATGTTAAAAGTTCATTTTTAAATGGTTTCATTCAAGAAGAATTTTTTGTTGAGCAACCTCCTGGTTTTAAAGATCACAAATATTCGAATCATATATTTAAACTTAGAAAAGCTCTTTATGGTTTGAAACAATCTCCTAAAGCTTGGTACGAAAGGTTGAGCAAATTCCTTCTCTCAAATGATTTTTCGATTGGAAAAGTGGATACTACACTTTTTATAAAAACTCATAAAGAGGATATGCTCATTGTTCAAATTTGTGTTGACGATATTATCTTTAACACTACAAATATTCATCTTTGTGAAGAATTTTCAAAATGCATGAGTAAAGAATTTGAAATGAGCATGATGGGTGAGTTAAAAAAATTTCTTGGACTTTAAATTAAACAAATGAAAGAAGAAATTTTCATAAATGAAAATAAATACATATTAGACATGCTTAAGAAATTTGACATGCACGATATCAAGTCTATAAACACACCAATGAGCACATCTCTAAAGTTTGATAAGGATGAGCAAGGTACATCCGTGGACGTCACAAAATATCGAGGTATGATCGAATCTCTTCTTTATTTAACTGCTAGTAGGCCCGATATTATGTTTAGTGCTTGCCTATGTGCTCGCTTTCAATCTAATCCTAAAGAATCACACTTAAAGGCTGTAAAAAGAATTTTTCGTTATCGAAGTGGTACAAGAACTTTAGGACTTTGATATTCAAAAGGCACTCATATTGACTTAATTAATTATTCGGATTCCGATTGGGCCGCATGTAATGTTGATCGTAAAAGCACTAGCCGAAATTGTCACTTTCTAGGCTTTGCACTTGTGTCTTGGTCTAGTAAGAAACAAAATTTCGTTGCACTATCCACCGTCGAGGCAGAATATATTTCGGCCGCTAGTTATTGTGCACAAACACTTTGGATGAAATAAACTTTAT
>NW_019248151.1:51258-55321 GCF_002742605.1 Olea europaea var. sylvestris | reverse complement strand
AATAATAATAATAATAAATTGTTTATACTTTCATATAATTTTTTTTATTATTTTTTGATTATTATCATTTTATGTGTTTTTTTTTTTGGTTATTGATTCTCGCCTTTCTTTTAGGTAATAATTTTGTGTATATTTTTGTAGTGTGTGTGTGTACTTTTTTTTTTTTTTTGTGGTAATAATTGAGGACTTGCCTGAAACATTATATGATGTTGGATGGTTATTGTAATTCAAAAGCAATTTAGGTAGTCATAATGAGTCAAAATCAAATTGGGTGGTCATAATGACACTAAGTATAATTTATAGTGGCCATTGGTGAATTTAACCCATGATTTTTAATTTAGAAATCTTTTTCCAATATTAATTTACTAAAAATATTTTCGAATATTAGGCGAAGAAGCTACAAACTTTTTTTTTCTCCTTCCAATTCACTTGGGGAAGAATATTTTGCCTCCAAAAGATACTCAAAATTGTGTCATAAAAGTACTCGCTCATTTTGTAGGATCTTTAAGTGTTTATAAGCTGATCAAATAATATTTTCAACTATATATTCTTCAAAATTGACAATAATTTTTACTTATTTTTTAATCACAAATTCTTTATGATCCATGAAAGCAGCACCTAAAATCTTGTAAGGAAGGGTGATAGTCATTATATGCATTTAGTGCTATTTGAGTATGTGTTTCAGCCCCTGATTGATTCTTTTTATTTTTTATGTTAATTTTCAGCTACACATTTATACAATAAAATATTTCACACGTAATCTCAAAACTGTTTCCTAAGTTTTAATCATTCTCCATAAAATCACTATTCAAAACATTATTTTCCCTGAATTGCTCTTATAATGGCCAGTGAACAAGGGTTCAATTTGGGTTACTCTGCAGGCTGAACATGGAACGATAATTGCATTTGGGGGAAAACCCAATCAATGAACAACATTTAACTTTAAGGTTATGTTTGGCAAAATTTATTTTAAAAAAATAATCAAATATATTTTTTATCGCACATTTCACAAGATAATTAATTTATTTTCAAAATATTCTGTAGAAGTGTAATTTATAAACAATTAAAAAATTTAATTCGACTAATCACGTACGAAGTCCAAATATTAATAAATTTGAGAATTTTGCATAGATATCCTTACATTACCAATTGTAAATTAATTTGTCACTTTTTCAAAACGGTGTTCAAAATTTTTGAGTGCGAAATGTCCAAATAATCCTTGTAGATACCATTTTGGTTACATTTGCTGCTCATTATTGCTAATTCAAGTCATGATTTGATGTTTGACTTATGTAAGAAAAACCTATGAATACATCTAATATACGATGGATAATAAAATTGTTAACAAAAATATATATATAAAAAATATTTCATAATTTTTTGCTACATAAAGGAGTGAAAATTTCTCAAAAAAAATAAATAAATAAAATAAAATAAATAAATCTACATCTTTTCCAGTGTAATAACAAGAAGGAAGATATTAATTTTGGATTCATCTTCTATTTTGAAATGTTAGCATTTATAAATTGTTTAATATTTTTATCTTATAACTTACTAGTTTAGAATTGTTAATTACAATGCGCTCATATTAATTTGCAAATTATTATTCATTCATTTGGATTGTTTTTGCAAAATTTTTTGAATAAAGATAGCAATATCTTCCATAAAATCTTGTTAGGGACTCTCTATTTAATAAAGCATTATGTAATTTTTTTGTGAATATTTTGTCATTTGGTATATGAGCATTTAAATACATACTTAATGCTAATAAAAATGTATTCCAATCAAACCCCACCCATTGAATAATTCCCATCGATGCTTAAAGTAAATATCAACAGTTCAACTGGACTAGAATGTGAAGACATTTGAATTGTTAGTGTCACTGATTTGCTATTATTGTATAATTTATTCGTAAGTGCCACTTACATGATATTAAAGTCCAATATATGAATTGTGCCGAATGCCATCATTGATATCTGTAATTTTCGGGTATGAGTAACAATCTAAGATTCATCATGCGAGTTGAGCACAATTGGGCCACATGTTCCAACTCCATTCCAACACCAAGTACGTAAAATTGAATGATGTTTAGTGCTTGAAGTTTTATATTGTACATTACAGTGACGATGTTCATTGTTTATATTATATCATCGTTTTCGTGTTATTACCATTGTAGCTTTTATTCGTGTACAAAAAAGGTTTTACTTTTGACAAAACATAAGATTTCATTAACTGTGAACAATTAAGTAGTAAACTAGACAAAAATATTCTAGCATAAAGATTGGTCGGATACACAATATTACGATTATATATTAATATGTAATATTCGTTAAAAGTAAAAAAATAAAATATAGTCGATAACATGAAGCATCATTTGCCTACGTTAAACATTGTCGACATTTGAACTTTCGCTCCCACAAACTTCATCATCCATATCGTCCGTACATATGATAACAACCTCAGGCAGTGGAAACTTACGAATCAACTCATCATTATAAGACTCATCTTCATAAGGAACAATGTAATAAAAAAGTATCTGACTGTATGGTTCAGTGATTGAGATAATTGGCTAGAAACATCATTTAAATTGGGAAAAAAGAATTTAGTGATAGTATCATTGATCATCTGATATATTTTATAAACGATTCCTTATAAATGATATCTGAATAGCTCGACATGCTACACAATAAAGTAACACATAATTGTCCGAGTCCATGAAGTTCTATGACATACTATTATTCCATTTTTTCCTGCCACTCTTAGTTTAGAGAACTCGAAATCCATCTGTAACTCCATTAAAATAAACAAATTCTAATGTCAGGGGATGATTTAACATGTAGTGAATTTGTACGACACATAGTAAAGCAACTGAAGCACGTCTTCATTTTATTATAACTATTGAGTAATCCATTCAAACTATCGAGAAATCTAATAACCATCCGTCGAGAAATCCAGTAACTATCTGTCGAGAATGACTGATTTTCTCTGCAGATGTTTCGCCTGTACTTTACAGAAACTCTCCAGGTGCAAACATGAATAAGATTTATAATCCACAATGACCATAGAATGAATCGCATTACAACAAATTGAATCAACCATATAATTAAACAAAGAATGGACCATATATTGACAATAGAATGAACCACATTACCTAAACTATGAATCAACAAATTGAACCACATTGCAAAAAAATAAACATGTCAATCCACAAATTCAACCTACATTGCTAAACCTACAATGAACATGTATATTTTAATAAACGACAATGAAAGTGTATATTCTAAGAAGCCATAAATTCAACCTACATCCAAGCACACCCTAAACCCCACAACAACTTAATTCATAAGAAAATAAACCACAATGGACATGTATATTCTAATTTTGAGTCACATACACTACCTATTAAAGACAAAAATACAACTTCCTAAAAAAGTTATACAATTTTGGCCAAAAATCCAACATTTTCAAATAATATTAAAAAATTCAAAAATCTTAAACCTTATTTATTGAAACAATGGGAGATAAACATACCTTGTGCTAGAAATGAGAAGAAAATCGAGCCAATTTCTTACCCAAGTTGCTTTTATATATACTACTTCTTGTCCTCTGTCAATTTCGACACATGCTATGGAAAGAAATATCAACCACTTGAGAAAGAAGTGGAAATGAGGAGCAGTTACTGTGGGGTGGGGTGTTTTATCTATCATGGAAGCAGCATGGTTTAGGGTTTATTTTTAGGTAAGTGGAGGAGGACGATGTGAGGAAGAATAAGAGAAAATTTCAGCAACGGAGTTGGTTTGAGGGGTGAGGGTATGGATGGGTTTGGTGCAATGTTTTCAATTTTCTGTTACAATTTTTTTAAATATTCAAATCAAAAATTAATGAAAAATATGTAAGTTATTTAAAATTTTAGAAGGACAAAAAGTTCGAAAGTGATATTTTGTAAATGTCAATCTAAAAAGTGACATGGAATACAATTTTATCATATATAAATTTATCGCTACAGACATCTCAAAACTTAAAAGCGGAAGCTTTTTTGTTTTAATTTGTATACTTCAATTTA
>NW_019248151.1:32374-49137 GCF_002742605.1 Olea europaea var. sylvestris | reverse complement strand
TGACATTAGCATAAGAAAATGATAAAAGTGACATTGTTTTTATCCATAATCCACTCCCAACTACATACTTCGTTGATACCCCCCAAAAAAAAAAGGGAAAGGGAGATAACTAAAACCTTTAGATAAGTTAGCATATAACACTTTCAACGAATTAACTACAAAACAAACCGATCCCTTTCCTTTTGCAATCCCTTCTGCACTGCCTGTTTCCCTAAAGATCTTCACATTCACAGATATCTCGATGTCTGCTTCTTCAGTTAGTCGAACCTGAGATTTGAACATGTGGAACATATCTTCAACTGCTTCTTTGGTCACAAGTGTAACCAAGGTAGAGCCAGCGTTATTGGATTCACCGCTTGACTATCCTTCTACAACCCAATCCAAATAGCCGCATTTATTACTGCAACATGTGATTAATGTCCCTTTATTAGCAGTCAGCTTTTCGACCTCAAAGCACTTCTAAAATCCATTCTTACAAAACGGGCATTAGATTTAAAAAAAAAAAAAAAGTGCCTTTTGCCTCTACAACTATGGTAAATTTCAGAATTCTTCCAACCATTCTAACATATAATTAAACCATAAAAATAATGTCAAAATTTTTCCTATTGTGGCACGAATTAAACGAACAAGCAAAATACAAGCTCAAATTGGTATAATTCTCACTAATTTTTAGATGCCAGCAAGGAAAACCCCAAAAAGACAAAGCAAAATATGGCTAAATTAGATTCTTGTAGGGAAAACCCCAAAAATGAGAATATAATTCTCACCAATATTTTTAATCTCCAAATATAAAGCTCAAATTGGTGACTTGTATACAATACATCGAAAATAGTAGCAACCGTAAAACCCTTACAAAATCAAAGGCATGATAACCAAAACAAATCCATGTCAAAATCAAAAAATGTCATTGACGGAGACGAAGAATTCATTTCGTTGAACACAAATATAAAACCCTTACAAAAACATATCAACAACCACAACAATTGCTTACTCTCAAGCGATGCATATAAATGATGTGTTCATAGGCAGATGACGATTTTGGTGTAGACTTCATGGTTGCTGGAAGTTTGCAGCTCACATCTTTTTATCGATCTACAAATTCGAATTAATTTGTGACGGAGGTGTTTTCAAAACCCGGTCTTTGTTTTAGGGGTAAATAAATTGAGGTTGATTTCTTCTTCAACGGGGTGATGCAGGCCAGAGGTGGTGAGGATTGTGTGTCAGCGAAACGACAGTGGCTTTCCAGGGTACAATTTTGGGAGAAAATGGGTGACAAATGTGTTCATTTGTCTTTTTAAGTTTTCAAAACCCGGTCTCTATTTTCGGGGTAAATAGATTAAGTTTGATTTTTTCTTCAACGAGGTGATGCAGGCTGGAGGTGGTGAGGACCGTGTGTCGATGAAACGGTAATAGCTTTTCAGGGTACGATTTTGGGAGAAAATGGGTGACAAATGTGTTCATTTTTCTATTTAAGTTTTCAAAACCCGGTCTCTATTTTCGGGGTAAATAGATTAAGTTTGATTTTTTCTTCAACGAGGTGATGCAGGCTGGAGGTGGTGAGGACCGTGTGTCGATGAAACGGTAATAGCTTTTCAGGGTACGATTTTGGGAGAAAATGGGTGACAAATGTGTTCATTTTTTTTTTTAAGTTTTCAAAACCCGGTCTCTATTTTCGGGGTAAATAGATTAAGTTTGATTTTTTCTTCAACGAGGTGATGCAGGCTGGAGGTGGTGAGGACCGTGTGTCGATGAAACGGTAATAGCTTTTCAGGGTACGATTTTGGGAGAAAATGGGTGACAAATGTGTTCATTTGTCTTTTTAAGTTTTCAAAACCCGTCTCTATTTTCGGGGTAAATAGATTAAGGTTAATTTTTTCTTCAACAAGGTTATGCAAGATGGAGGTGGTGAGGACCGTGTGTCGGCGAAACAGTAGTGGCTTTCTAGGGTACGATTTTAGGAGAAAATGGGTGAGAAATGCATTCATTTGTCTTTTTTAGACGAGGAGTTGATTAATCACTTTCTGTGGCTCAAGATAAACGAATGTAAACAAGAAGTTAGTGTTATTCAAGAAATTGATTTGTGCAAGTATTATTCAAGAAGTTAATCTAAATTTCTTGGAACTTGAACTTCTTGAATGCTAGAATATAGAATTTGTGTGGTTTGTATGAGAGAAAATAATAAAGTTCATTTGGCCTTTTACATGTCCGATTTCTCTCTTAGCTATGGTACTACAGATTCTATTTCTGCATTCTCTGTAAAGTGTTGTCGATTTTATATCGTGTAGGGATCGTAACAAGTAATAAATTGAACCTAAAAGTCTGGTATCATTTTCACAAGTACTACTATTTAATAATTAGTTTAATTATTCCTAACTTTAGTTTGCTAAAAAACAAACAAAGAATCAATTATAGTGATTTTTAATATAACCATTTGAAAATATGTGGATGCACACAAAAACTAATTTAGAATTTAAATAATGAACGAATATTAGAGTAAAACAATTTTACCTACTGATCACCTTTAAATCTCAATTCAAGATTCAAAAGTTTAGTGTAATGTTCGGTCGAATTCTTAATTTAACCCTCTCAAATTCTATTTGAGCCTATTTAACTAATTCAATCATGTATCTCTATGTCAATCAATTTTAGTTAAACGAAATATTAGCTCTAAGAATTCGTGCAACGACTACAATAATTGGAATAGATATCTCTACACGTTATAATAATTTATCGAGTTTTAATATGTGGTCTAAATCTAAAATTCACTTCTTAATTCGTAGTAGATTCACGAAGTCATTGAACAATTGACCAATAGAATTCAAAGCACTAAGTACATAATTAAAATCAACATATGTGCATTTAAAGAACTTGAATCTCAAATAAAAGAAACAAAGGTATCAAAAAATTACATTGTTTGTCCTAATATGAAATTAGCTATTCATGATAATGGAAGAAAAGCTAAAGAATTGCATTGAGTAAGTACATTAGGGGTGGCCAACTAAGGGACGAGTGGGGTTGGCTGCTCCCATTGAATTTTCAAAAACCTTCTATTTGACTTTATTAAATTTAAATTTTCATATTTTTTGGTTTTTTATTCACAATTTAGTTTAGCCAAATTTCCGTCTCATCTCCACTGAAAAATAATTCTAGGTCCGTCCCTAGAGTACATCACCAAATTTTGAATTGAGATGTAGAAAAGATGATTAAACTTGCACCAAGTTCCTCTTCTCATTTCAAATCTTGATTTTAAACCCTTGAATTGTTATTTTTTTTTTCCTCTTGAATTTGCTCTCTAATTTTCAAGTTGTGTTCTTTATCTCTCAATATGTAGAATCCCCTTCAAAATTATAGTGGCTTCCTCAATTATGTCAAAAGTAGGGTTTTCATGGACTTCAAAACGGATAAGAAAACGTGCTCCAAAGATACCCAGGTGGCGCCTCAATGCCATGTAGTGGCGCTACGAGCACAGAATGGTGGCACGCCTTCTTTAATATTTTTATCATAACTTTCTCTCTCAATTTCCAATTTAGTCGATTCAAATTGAGTTGTAAAGATTACTCTATAACTTTACTTGACATATCCATTTTCCAATTTAAATGTTTATTAGGTCAAAAATGGGTTTCAATCTTGAGCTTAAAAACTAAAACATACTTGTACAGTTGAAAATCAACAACATGTTCATATTTTCACTCCTTCTGACTTTTAATTGCATTCAATTGACCCTGACTAATCTCAAATTTTCATCGTAAGGTTGAACACAACTTTTAAATATTTACACTTTAGTTCCCAAACTATGGATCTTACAATTTTTTGTTAATTTTTGCTTCTTTCTTTTCAATTCCACTTTCATTTATTGAGTTTCAACTAATAAATGAAATATACAATAAATTAGTCTAAATTGTTTAAAATAAACATTAAATGTCTATGTTTTTCGATCTAAATAAGGGTATAAAACATACTTATCAAACACTTCAAGTTTAAACATTTGTTTATCATCAAACAAATCATAACCTAATTTAACGAACACACAAACATATAAAAGGTTTTGGTTAGATAACGTGTCATTTTATCTCAGGATTAGAGTCATTGTATCAAATCTGTAAACAACTTCAAGGTCGCATTGCCAAAATCAGTATCTATTTTTCCAATGCAAAATTGATGTATGTTGAAAAATTAAGTAAAATACTATAAATTCACGAGTTGTTCCAATTCCTGACCCTTGATTATCAAAATTTTACTTTCTTCACTTGTAAGATTCACACACCCCCAAACTTTTTTTTTTTTAATACTCTTTTTTCAGTGTATGATCTAAGGCTGAATCTTTATACTAACTCCTCACCCTCTCTAGTTTAGATGAATCTCACTAATTATAGGAAAATATTTCAATAAATAAGGATTCTCCGATTTTTATCGCTTCAACTTCCAAGACTCAACTAGGCTAACAATCCTTTGTCAAAGATCTAATTTTCTCAAATAAGAGTTTGAGACTTAATCAAGGCATGTAGTAAGTAAATACATAATCATCATTTTTTTCTTATCTTACGTGCAAACTTCTCTCCATTAAGATTTCTAAATGACCATTGTAGCGAGTTTTAGGCCGATAACTCCCAAATCAGATGATCATAGAGAACCAAGTTTTTAAATAGTCTTGTATGCTTAATTACTAGAGTCATAAAGCCACGAAGAAACATTTCACAATAAGATAGCTTTTGTTCTTTTTTCTTTTTTTCCTTTTTTCATTTTGCCATGATTAATGCAATGCCTTCTCATTAAACACCATTCTCAATAAGATTTTTACCTAATTTTCATCATATTGGCCTTAGACAATCCACACAAGAATTTACACTCTCTACTACAATAGTAAAATTATCTCGAAACCATTCTAAATTTGGTTGAATGATGTATATTGCAGTAACTTTTAGATTTATTATCTATGTTGTACTGTTTCAACCTATCAAGTATATGAATCAACTCATTACTTTATAATACTGAACTTAATTCATGTGTATAAACAGTAGCAAGTTTTACATGAATAAGAATCAATTAATCTAATCATGTAACATATCTACAGTTCATAAATTAACACATAATTCCAAATATCTATTGGTAAGGCTACCTAACACATACAAACACACAATAAACAAGAAAATCTTTTTGAAATTTTTAAAAAAATTTCAATCTTTTCAATAAAAAAATTAATATATAATAAAGAATGAGAAACACATAATCACACAAGAATAATAAAACTAAAAAGTCAATATTTTTCCACCCCCAAACTTAAAGTAGACATTGTCTTCAATGTCTTAAACTATAATCTAGCACATAAAGGGGTGGGAAAGAAAGAAGAAGGTACTTCTCAGAGTTTCAATATAATATTTGAGGTGGCTTATTTGATCAGTTCATTCCATTATTTGCTAAACTACCTCCTGTTTGATATCCATGTAACTTTGAAATATAAAATAAGACAATTATGAGAATCAAGAGCAATTTAAAAGCAATAATGTAGCATGTATGATAACCATTTTTTTGTCCTTGAAACTTTGAAAAATGTGTCACATGTATTTTCTATTGTTTTTCACTTAAATGTACGATTTTCTTTTAATAGGCTTAATCTAAATATGATGACTCTCTTATTGAAACATAAACATGCCTAAAATTAATGCACCCTAATAGACTATATGAAATGCAAATACAGAAAGCATAATAAATAAAAGGGTAAAAATTTTGATTTCTTCCCAATAAGCGCCTAATTTAAAGTCTTTAACTAGACTTTTGCACAATTGCTTTATGGCACTTTGAATTTGGCTTTGGAGGTTTCGCTTGGCTTGCTTAATTTAACTTTGTTTCATATCTCACACGTCCTCCAAAATTGTACTTTCTCCTTTTGAATACAGTATGACTTGCCTGAATTGCTCAATTCGAACTTAACTAAAATGTTTCAATTCCTCATCGACTTTAATCATGAAATGAATGAAGTTGGAGATTTGCACGCTAATCCCATCTTCTTTGAATACCGCTAATTCATTTGGCTTCTTTATGATTAATTGATTCGTTTCTAGATGTTCTTCTTCTTTAGTTGGTTTCTCAAGTTGAGTAATGAAGAGATCTTCCATTGGCATGTTATTTGGCTCGTCCGAAATTATTTGATTTTCAATCCTTTTATCTTTTTCCATGATGATGTCTCCCTAACTATTTCACAGTAATCAAATGTTCTTCATATGGATAATTGAAGGTATTTTTCCTCACTTCCCCTAGAGTTGACAATAACAAGCAATTTTTAGTATAATGAAATGAACTACAATACTCACAAGTCTGTCTAATCTCCTAATAAACAATATATTTGATATTTAGTCCCTTCAGGAAGCCATCCTTATTATATTCAATAGATTCATTGTATCCCCACATTTTAAGTTCTTGTTTGAAGAAGAATTCTCCAAAGAGCATGTTACCTTCATTTAAGTCAGAATAAATCATTGTGGTTTTTTTTTTGACATCTTGCTTCTTTTTATTTCCTGTTAATGGAGCAAAGAAAAAAAATAGATAAATTGAAAAAAAAATTAAATTAAACAAAAGCAAGAAATAATTAAAACCAATATTAAATAAAAATAGTCACCAACAATGGCGCAAAAAACTTGTTATTAATTTTATATCTCGCAAGTATACGGATTGTAACAAGTAATAAAATAGACCTAAAAGTCTAGATATCGTACCCACGAGGACTGCTATTTAACAATTGGTTCAATTATCCCTAACTTTAATTTGATAAAAAACATACAAAGAATTAGGTGTGATTTTAATATAACTATTTGAAAATATGTAGATGCACAAAAAGATTGATTTAGAATTTAAATAATGAACTCATATTAGAGCATTATAATTTCACTTATTGATCACCTTTAAGTCTCAATTCAAAATTCAAAAGTCTACTGTAGTATCCGGTTGAGTTCTTCTATTGTATTCAATTTACCCTTCTCGAGTTTTCATTGGGCCTATTAAACTATTTCAATCTCGTATCTCTATACGAATCAATTTTAGTTAAATGAAATATTAGTTTTAAGAATTCGTACTATGACTGCAATAATCGGTATAGGTATCTCTACCCGTTATACTAATTTACTAGATTTTAATATGTGGTCTAAATTTAAAACTCACTTATCAATTTGTAGTAGATTTACGAAGTCATTGAATAATTGGTCAAAGAATTCAAAGCATTAAGTACATAATTAAAATCAACACATATGCATTTAAAGACCTTGAATCTTGAATAAAAAAACAAAGGACCTCAAAAGATTACATTGTTTGTCCCAATATGAATTTAGCTGCTCATGATAATGGAAGAAAAACTAAAGCATTGCATTGAGTACATCACTGGGTTTTAAATTGAGATATAGAAAAGATGATGAATCTTGCACCAAGTTCCTCTTCTCGTTCAAATTCTTGATTTCAAACCCTTAAATTGTTAATTTTCTCCTCTTGAATTTGCTCTCTAATTTTCAAGTTGTGCTCTTTATATCTCAATATGTGGAATCCCTTTCAAAAGTGTCAAAAACTTGTATTTATAATGGCCCCTCGTTTGTGTCAAAAGTAAGGTTTTTATGGACTTCAAAATGGGCAAAAAAACATGCCTTAGAGTACCCAAACGTCACCTCAGCACCATGTAGTGGTGCCGCAAGGACAGAATCGTAGTGCTTCGGCACCATCTTTTGGGGTAAATTTCATTTTCGCTTCCATTAGTATTTTTATCATAACTTTCTCTCCAGATATTTGATTAAGGCGATACAAATTGGATTGTAAAGATAACTTAAAGGCTACAACTTTAGTAGAGAATAGCCAGTTTCCAATTTGAATGTTTACTAGTTCAAAAATTGATTTCAATCTTGAGTTGAAAATCTGGAACATACTTGTGCAGTTGAAAATCAACACCATGTCCATATTTTGATTATTTCACTCCTTTTGATTTCTAATTGCATCCAATTGACCATGAGCGTTCTCGAATTTTCATCAAGAGGTATGAAATAACTTTTGAATTATACACTTTAATCCCCAAACTTTGGATCTTGCCTTTTTTTGCTTTTTTCTTTCAATTCTACTTCCATTCATCGAGTTTCACCTAATAAATGAAATATACAACCAATTAGACTATAATTTTTCAAAAAAATTTTAGGTCTGAATAAGTGTATAAATACACTAATCATAGAGCTATAATCATTGGAAAAAAAAAAAAAAACCCTACCCGAATTTTATTCTATGCCTTGCAGAATAGCCGAAAGATTAGAATATTGTAGTTTGATTATTTTAAAGGAACACAATTTGGAAGTTGGATTTGACGTTTATGTCCTTATTTTGTTCTATGAAGTCCGTAACACATAGCATTATTGATAATTAATTCATCAATCTCAACAATGTTCAGAGTTGCGTGCTTAAGAATAACAAACTAGGATTTAGTTGAAACTAAAATGGGTTCAGTTACGTGATTATTTTTTACCATTTCACTTGGAACGCACACAATATAATCAAAATTAAAATAGACCTAGTCATAAACAGTTACGATGAAGACAAATTTGGTCACACAAGGTCACATTTAACATATAAATGGTCACATACTTCAAATGTAAATGAGGTTTGTCACAAACATTCATGATTAATAGATGTCTAGTTATACATGTCATTGTTGGTAGTGACTTGATCACATATAATTAGAGCTAAAACAAATCTAGTCACAAACAGTCACAATAAAAATATACTTTGTTATTACATGTCACAATTAACACAAACTTGATCACATGGGGTTGTAATTAACATATAAATGGTCACAACTTAAAATGTAAACATATTTTGTCACAAACATTCACCGTTACACAAATTTCTAGTTACACATGTCATTTGTTAACACATGATTGATTACACAGTGTCTTGCTTAAGACAAACATAATCACAAATAGTCACAATGAAGGTAGAGATGATCAAAATTTGTCATAGATAACATAGGTTTGGTAAAAAACAATAACATCTTACATGGATAAGGTGACAAACAATGACAACTTACACAGTGGTCACCAATAGTCATTGTTAAACAGTTTCGATCACATATAGTGTGAACATACCATCAATAGGTCACATTTTTTTATCATAATTTATCAAATTAATTGATCGCAACTTATTTTTTATTCATAAATCACAAATTTTATAGGTCAAGGCTTATATAACGATCACAAATTACTTCTTGATCATAATTTATCAAATTAATTGGTTACAAATTATTTGTCAATCAAAAATTGTAAAATTAATGTTTTACGATCACAAAGACACAATTCTATGTCACAATTGTAAATTTAGTCTCAGGTTTCACGTTTTTATAGATTACAAATTATCAAATTGATTTGTTACAACTTGTTTATCATTCAAAAATTATCAAATTAATTGGTCACAATTTATTTATCGACCGCAATTACAAATTTAGTCACAGATTGCAGTTTTTTTTTAGGTTACATTATTTATTGCTCGCAAATTACTCATTTTATTGGTCACAATTACCTAATAATTGGTGCTCTTCGTTCCATTCACTCTATCCCACCACTTCTCCCCAAAATAATAATAATAATAATAAATAAATAAATAGTTTGTCACCATCCCACTAAAATAATTCTTCCGAGGACTATGGGGGATTTTCTGGGAGAAAATTCTTAAAATTTAGATGATCAACTCGAAAGTTTGCTACAGTGGAATCCACCTCAATACTCGAACTTACAAGTTCAATTTAAAACATGATAAATCATCACGTAAAATTAAATGAGAATCAATACCACAAAAATAAATGGCGATTTTTACAACTTCTCTCAAGAAGAAAAAGTATAAATAAGAAAGAAGACTTGTTGTAACAACATAGTGACAACTTCTTTTTCTTTTTCTTTTTTTCTTTTTTTGTTTTTTGTTTTTTGGGTACTGAGTTGCATTTTCTATAGGATTATTGGAATCACTCCAATGCACAAATTAGCCATAGGACCCAAGTGTAAAATAGGAAATCAAACAATTTTTCCACTTTGATTGGAATAGAAGTTCATGCAAGCACCCCAGTGTTACCTTTTTTTGCTTTTGTGAGCAAAAGTAAAACATCTCTTAAAGCAAGCTAAACGGAAATAGCAAGAATTTTAGGAAATTCTCAATCAGGAATTTGAGCATTGATTTTGATTCGATTGATGAGGTCCCATAGCTAGAATAGTGGCAGGATGAGGTGGTGATGCTGTGGGTGTAAGTTTGTCTAGGTGGGTCCCATCGATGGATTTTGAATTCAAAATTTTTGAAATTCTCGATTATCATTTAGAAAGCTTTTCTTGTAGATGTTGGGTCCTAGATGGTGTTTTGTGACTAATTGAAGGTGAAATTTTGTTTGGGAGGTAAATTTAACGGCGGTAGGTAGTGGGAACGACGGTGGCAGCCGATGCACGTGGAATTGTGGGGTGGTTTTACATAGATAGATTTAACCCTCGTTTGGCCCCATTATTTAAAATTATAATTTTTTCTTTCTTGTTTTCATCCACACAATTTTTTATAAACTAATATTATATATACATCGATAACATTTTTTTCTTTTTCATTCACACATTCTCAAAAAAGATACTATTCCAAAAATTATAAACTGAAAAATGGGACCAAACAAGGGCTAATACTGAGAATTTTAATAATTCAAGTTTATAAATATTAGAATCTATGTTTTATATTTTTAAAAACATAATTGGTACAAATAAAATTAGTTAAGACCTGATTAGTGATAATCCAATCTTAAATACATGTTTCCTGAAAATTTTCTCAGGAAAAATTCACAACTCATGTATTAAGTATGAACAATTCACAAATCAGGTTTTAAGTTTAAAAGTGTAAAAATCGAGTATTAACCAATTAATTAAAAATATTTGTTAATTAACTATAATAAGATCACGGCTATACAATTAATAGTCACTATACATAATTATAGGTGACATCTTATTTATTGATCACATATCATCAAATTAATTGGTCACAGATTATTTCGAGATCTCAAATAAATTTTTTTATAGATCACAGTTTATTTCATTGGTCACAGATCCAAAAAATTAAAAGCCACAGTTTATCTATTAGTCACATATTTTTAAATTTGTTGGTCACAAATTATCTCACTTCACAATCGCAATTTAATAGTTTAGTAACAAAGAACCAAATAGTTGGTCACATACACCAAACACCCAACCTCGATCCCAATCCATCACCAATACATGGTCGCAAACACTACCTCCACCACAACCACCACCAATAACACCACCACTTTAAAAACAAACAAACCCAACAAAAATACCTCAACGCCGCACATATTTTTGGGTCCAAATAAGTGTCTATATTTTTAGGTCCGAATAAGTGTATAAAATACACTTAGAGCTATCATTCTTGGAAAAAAAATACCTACCCGAACTTTATTCTATGCCTTGCAGAATAGCTAAAAGATTAGAATACTGTAGTTTGATTATTTTAAAGGAACACAATTTGGAAGGTGGATTTGATGTTGATGTCCTTATTTTGTTCCATGAAGTCCAAAAGACACAGCACTATTGATAATTAGTGAATCAATCTCTACAATGTTTTAGAGTTGCGTGCTCAAGAATAACAAACTTGGATTTAATTGAAATGAAATTGGGGTAAGTTACATGATTATTTTTTACCACTTCATTTGGATCGCACACAAAAAATCAAAATTAAAATAGACCTAATCATAAACAGTTATGATGAATACAAATTTGATCACGATCAATACAAATTTGATCACAGAAGGTCACATTTAGCATATAAATGGTCACATACTTCAAATGTAAACGAGGTTTGTCACAAACATTCACGGTTAACAGATGTCTAGTTATACATATTCCTATTGATAATAACTTGGTCACATACAATTAGAGTTAAAACAGATCTAGTGACAGATAATCACAATGAAAATATATTTGGTTATTACATGTCACAATTAACACAAACTTAATTACATGGGTTGTAATTAAGATATAAATGGTCAAAACTTAATTTGTAGAGTTGATCAAAAGTTGTCATAGATAACATAGGTTTAGTTAAAAACAATAACATCTTACATAGATAAGGTCACAAACAATGACAACTTATACAGTGGTCACAAAATAGTCACTGTTAAACAGAATTCGATCAAATACAGCATAGAACATACTATCAATAGGTCACAAATTGTTTTTATTATAATTTATTAAATTAATTAATTGCAACTTATTTTTTAGTCGTAAATCACAAATTTTATAGGTCAAAGCTTATATAACAATCACAAATTATTATTTTTTTATCATAATTTATCAAATTAATTGGTTACAAATTATTTCTCAATCATAAATTATAAAATTGATGTTTCACAATCACAAAGACACAATTGTATGTCACAATTACAAATTCTCGCAAATTGCACGTTTTTATAGATCACAAATTATCAAATTGATTTGTCAAACTCATTTATCATTCAAAAATTATCAAACTAATTGGTCACAATTTATTTATCACCACAATTATAAATTTAGTCACATATTGCAGTTCTTTTACGTTACATTATTTATTGCTCACAAATTACTCATTTTATTGGTCACAACTACCCAATAATTGGTGCTCTTCATTCCATTCACTCAATCCCGCCACCACTTCTACCAAAAATAAAAATAAAAAAATAAATCAAATAAAATAAAATAAATAATTTTTGTCACCATTCCACTAAAATAATTCTTCTAAGGAGGACTAAAACAAGATAAATCATCACATAAAATTAAATGAGAATCAATACCACAAAAAATAAATAGAGATTTTATAACTTCTCTCAAGAAGAAAAAGTATAAATAAGAAAGAAGACTTGTTGTAACAACATATTGACAATTTTTATTTTTATTTTTGGTGATTTTGGGTACTGAGTTGCATTTTTCTATAGCATTATTGGAATCACTCTAATGCACAAATTAACCGACCCAATTGTAAAAAAGGAAATCAAACAATTTTTCCACTTGGATTGGAATGGAAGTTCATGCGAGAACCTCAATGTTACCTTTTTGCTTTTGTTAGCGAAAGTAAAACATCTCCTAAAGCAGCTCAACTGAAATAGCAAGAATTTTAAGAAATTCTCAATAAAGAATTTGAGCATTGATTTTGATTCGATTGATGAGGCCCCATAGCTAGAATAGTCTCGATGTCATGGGTGTAAGTCCCTCCAGGTGGGCCCCATCGACAGCGGCTGAATTCAAGATTTTTTGAAATTCGCGATTCTTATTTAAAAAGCTTTTCCTGTAGATCTTGGATACTAGATGGTGTTTTGGGGCTAATTGAAAGTCGAATTGTGTTTGGGAGGTGAATTTAACGACGGTGGCTGCCGATGCTTGTGAAATTGTGGGGGTGGGTTTACATAGAGAGCCTTAGGTCCCATTATTTCAAATTATAATTTTCTTTTTTATTTTCAAACACATAATTTTTTATAAACTAATAATACATGTACATCGAAACTTTTATTTCCTTTTGAACTACACAATGTCCAAAAAAAATATTATTCTAAAAATTATAAATTGAAATAATGGGGGCAAACGAGGGCTAATACTGAAAATTTCTAATAATTTAAGTTTATAAGTATTAGAATATATGTTTTTATATTTTTATAAACATAATTAGTACAAATAAAATTAGTTAAGACCTGATTAGTGATAATGTAATCTTAAATACATGTTTCCCGATAATTTTCCCATTTTAGTATGTGTTTCAATTTGGGCTATTTTACCGGGTTGAGCAAAGAACAGTAGCTACATATAGGCGAAAATCCAATTCATGAACCGCCTGTTTGGCCCCATTTCTTGGAAATGACAATTGGTGGAATAGTATTTTTTTGAAAAATGAGTGATTGAAAAAGAAGAAAAAGTTTTCTATTTACGTATAATATTATTTTATGGAAGATTGTGTGGTTGAAAATAGAGGAGAGAGAAATGTAATGTAATTGAATTTAATGAGGGTCAAATAGGGGCTAAGTATATGTTTGGCAATTTTTTTTTAATATTATTATTATTTTTGGGTTAAACTAATCAAATATAATTTCTATCACACATTTCATATGATAATTAAATTATTATCAGCATATTCTATAAAAATTGTAATTTATAGACAACTGAAAAATACCCGGAAATCTCCGAGAATAAGAGGAGCATAGCGGCCAGGGATTACATGGGAAAAAGAGACTTTGCGCTTAAACTCCACTAATCACGTATTTGAGTCGACGCCTTAAAACTTAAAACCGGAAGCATTTTTGTTTCAATTTTTATACTTCAATTCATTTTTTTCCTAAATTCAAAATAAAAATGAGCTGAATATATATTCAATAGATGGCAAGATCAAATTCTAAACTGAATAACGCAAATGAAACTAGCACTGAACAAAAACGTGAATAATAATAAAATGATCTTATTCGTAACATACGAACGAATGTTGCTCCAATTTCATTTGAACGGACGTGAGACATATTGGAATCCACCAATTAACGAAAAAATTAAAATATTATTAATAAAAAAATGTATGTAGTGTTTTTTGAACTTTTACATATATTTAAAGCCTGTTTGATAGAATTTATTTGAAAATAATGAGTTGTTGAATAGTGTTTTTTGAACTTTTACATATATTTAAAGCCTGTTTGATAGAATTTATTTGAAAATAATGAGTTGTTGAATAGTATTTTTTGGAGAATGTGCTGTTAAAAAGTAATGAAACTTTATTGATTTGTGTTTATAATATTTTATTGTATGAATATATGGTAGAGAATGATCCTGTAGCAAATAATTTAAATTTTTAAAAGATGACAAACATGGGGTTAAAGATTTAAAACATATTTCGATCAAAACGAAGTCCTAATTCTATAGATAAATCTGAGTAAAACAAAAAAACTGGTAAAATAACTAGAAAATTACTCAAAAATAAAAATTGCTTAAATAGACCCCTACATGATAAAATTTGACCTCGACAATTTGACGCCAATATCACCCAGTAAAAATGTGTAGAATTGAAATATGCTTATGAAATGTACTTGCTCGTGTAAATCTGACAACTAGAGCTAAAAATTACGCATATTTTCGTAGACCCTTCTTATTTTGGATTTTTTCAAATAACTTATAATTTTCCCTTCTAACTTATCCGCGTCCGAAAACGACAGAAAACAAAATTATATTATTACTCCTTAATTTTAGAATTTTTGGATCTACAACGAGTAGAGAGCATCTTGGTCGTGGGTAAAGTGGACCCACAATATTTTATAATTTATTTTGTAAATGGTATACAATAAAAAAAATAAAGAATAAAAATAAAAAACCCCAACCTTCCCATTATCTTGTACTCTCTATTATCTCACACGCTTATCCACGCTGTCACCGTCTTATACATGTCTTCCGCACCCCCCCCCCTTCACACGTGCCTAATCTTCTCTATCCACCCACACGCGTGCCATCCTCAGCTACTTGTTATTCTTCTTGTTATGCACGAATCCTCATGTGTGGTGCAACAAATAAAAGTTAGAGAGAGACTCAAACATTTGAGAGAGAAAGGGGGAGAGAGGGGTGCAAAACCTTGCACAAACGAGAAGAAACTCAACTTTAATATCCCCTCAGCCCTCTTCTTCTTCAAATTCTTGTATACTTTCCTGTTGTTAAGTTGATCTATGAGGATCAGGAAGCGTTTTGCACCGTCTTATTTTTCTTCGGAGCCCCTTGCAGATCTCCATCTCAACCAATCACTGTCAAATGGAAATCAAGCGAAGCCCGAATCCGATCAGCCCTCAAATCCTCCACAGCAGCCTTCCGACCAAAATATGGTGATAATCAAATGGGCACTGCACCCTAATGCTGCTATAACTGGAAAGCGAAAGGTAGGGGTTTGCTTGAAAACTGCGCCAAGAAGCCTATGCATTATTTTCTCTGCAAATATGTGGAATTTTCATTTTCTTGATTTACTTTTTGCAAGGAAATGGAAAGTGGGGAGGATGAAGAGAAGCCCAGCAGTGATGATATCAGGTAACATTTCAAAAAGGAGAGAGAAACTCAAGTAATATCTTGATTTAACAGCCAATCATAACATAATATAGATATATTTATATGTATAAAAGTAAGTGGAAATTAATACTGTTTGAGGGTGTTTTTATAGTATCCCTTCCTCCTCATCTACTTCTAGTTTTACAATTTTATGGGAAAACAAGAATGCTCCATGTGATGCATGTTCTCATGGTATATGTATGCTGGTCCCCATCTTACATATTCTATACAACTCATTCTCCATGTTAATTGCACTTATTTTCGTTCTTTTCTCATTCTTCAGGAATGCAAGAATTTTAGTTCAAGAAGTAGATATCAAGTTTCTGCAGCCATCTTCTTCTTCTGATCCTGCAGGTAAACAATTCGTCCAGTACTGTTTATATATTTGTTAATATTTCATTACGTATTTGCACTACACTATATATAATCAGATGGGAGATGGAGAGAAGAAGATAAAATAGTTCCATTGAAGAAACGAAAAGGAACCCTGAATAGATGTGCCAGCAATGAGACATTGACGAAGGCGAGGATGAAATCGAAGACAAATAAAAAATGCGTGCAAGAAAAAGCTGATCATGATGGAAATTATTGTCCGAATAAGAAGAGGGCCAATGTTATCTTGGAGGGATCCCGGTGCAGTCGGGTTAACGGGAGAGGATGGAGATGCTGCCAACCGACCCTCGT